>NW_020454427.1:7063592-7104966 GCF_003342845.1 Nothoprocta perdicaria | reverse complement strand
GCGGAGCGCGGCGCGGCGCGGGGGGCGCCCGCCGCACACGCGGCCCCTCGCGGCCCCCGGGGGTTCCTCTCAGCCTGGCAGGAGCCACCTGCACCCRGTGTAAATACGATGAAATAACAGTGCCCCAGCCTGAGGGCACTCCGGAAGGATGAGGAACCTTTAATGCTCTGGGAAAAGAATCGCCTCTTAATRGCACTAGATTTTGTTTGTGAGGGAATCACAGATTTGAGGCACGTTCTGATTAAACAGAGGAACTYGGAGTTATTTCAATGATCTCTGCACTCAGAGGGTTATCTTGGTTTGTTCTGTTTTGGCCATATACATCCCGTTCCAGCGGTAAATCATCAACCCAAATCTCAAAGTTCCACACATGGTACCCACTCGCATTGTGTTGGGAAGGCTGCACTGCACCGTTCTCCGTCTCCTGGGTTTCACRCGTACTGTCTGCGTTGCATGCATGGATATACGTGTGTGATTTATTAAATTGTCAGAGGATATTACTGTAGTAATATCCTTATACCTCAGATTACCCTGAAGTATTCCAGTTTGGGGACTTCCTGCACAACAGAGTTTTTAACAAAGGAAATGGGGAACTACTCACGTTTTAGCGCATAGAAACCATCGCTGCTTTTGCAGTGAAGCCTCTCAGTAGTTCGCACTGAACCGCACGTAGGTTCACGCTGTGGAGGGCCTCGAGATGCAAACCCGATTCCTTTCTCACACAGGGAGACGGAACCTGCCACCAGAAGCGTCCCGAGGACACAGCGGCTGCTCCAGATACAGGATTTGCAGCACAGTAGTGGGTGCCACTGAACACTCGCGCCTCAGGGTGCCACTCAACACTGCCACTCAGCCACTCCACAGCAGCTTTGCACTGCCCTTCTGTTCCTACCTCTTTGCACCCATGTAGGCATGGCCACAATTTGTCAAATGATTTCTGCATTTGCTCTGGTTTGGGCTGAAGGCAGCAAGAGATGTCGAGATACCCTATGTCAGGCACCGGYGCCTCAATTCCTTTTCTGAGCACGTATGGTTTCCATCTGCCAACCCCCAGAATTCATTATGTGTTTGTTTGCTCTGCTAAATAAGTCTTCGTTATCAGGACTTCTCTCCACATCTGGGTTCCCAAAGGCCACAAATCACAGCTTTAGCCCCTCCCCAGAGACCCTTGAGCGGAATGACTTTCTCTTGTCTCCTGCCAGAAAGAGGGTTTCTAAGGAGCGCACATGACTCACTCAGATGCACCTTTAGAGAGTCCTGCCATCAATGTGAAAGCACAAACCTCTCAGCTGGGTAACATTTGAATATGCATCTCACCAACGCCAGGTATCCCTGTACTATTCCTACACTGCATTTTCCCAACTATACACCCAGCGATCACATTGTTCTGTGAAACTGGCTTTACCCAGAAGAGACAGGGGACCTAGGCTCAACCAGGTTACTTAGAAAAACGTACAGGAGACAGGGAAGGAGGCCGAATAGAGGGGAAGGATCATGTCCTGCAACTCAACCTGCCAGCAACACTCTCTTTAACACTGCCCAAGACACTGTCACCCTTCTTTGGCCCTAGGGCACGTTGCTAGCTCATGGCCAACTTGTCCACCAGCACACCCAGCTCCTCCTCTTCAGAGCTGCTTTCTAGCAGATTGGCCCACAGCACATACCGGTGCCTGGGCTTATTCGTCCCCAGCCGCAGGACTCGGCACTTCCCTCTGTTGAACTTCATGAGGTTCCTGTCTGCCYATTTCTCCAGCCTGTGGAGGTCCCTCTGAATGGCAGCGCAGCCATCAGGTCTATCAGCCTCTATCAGTCAAGATGAGCAACATCCACTGYGATCCCCTCAGTGACCAAGCTGCTCAGCTCATAACAGAAGGCTACCAGGTTGGTCAGACATGACTTCCCCTTCCCATRCTCCCTGCCCCATGCAGCAGGGAGCCCACATTCTCCCTTATCTTCCTTGGCTGCATATAACTTTTTCATGTTGCCCTTCATGTCCCCTGACAGATCCAACACCAGATGCTGGCTTCATGAACTCCATCCCCGCACGTCCRGAGAGTGCCTCTATATTTTGCTTTGATCACTTGTCGCTACTTCTACCTCTTCTGCACTTGCTTTTTTATGCTTGAGCTTTGTCAGGAGCTCCTTGTTCATCCACACAGGCCTCTTGATGCCCTTCTTGAGCTTGGAGGAGGTGATCCTTGAAAGGGAGGCTAGTCTTCTGAGACCTTCTTTTCAATAGGGCCATTATGGTAACAGGAAGATTATTCTGTTAATAGGAAGTATCCAAAAGAGGCTATTTCTRCTTCAGGACTGGGTGCGTACTTCAGTGTTTTCAATACAAGCATTTGCTCTGCCCAGTAACATTGCTATCGAATTATCATCATGTAGATTAGCTATCATTGCTGAAGGAAATTAAGCACCTGCCAGACTATCGCTCAGCTTTATTCTTCTCACTTTGATTTACGAGGCACGTACATCACCATACTGAATTAAGTCTCTCCTCTCCGAGAGCCATCCCKAGGGTATCATTTTTTATACCAAACAAACTGTCTAGCCTTCTGCTGCACTGTAACTACATCTGCTTACACTTGCTTGGAAGCTCAAGGGAAGAGAAAAACAAAGAAATGTTTTGTAGAGAAGCACTTCTAAAATGTCTMGTATACACTGCAATCAAAAAATATGAGCTACTGGATCCCCAGGGTAGACATAGTTACTTATGTCTTTTTCAATCCACTCTTCAGCAGAAAACTGAATGGAATATTTTCCATTGTGCATTTGTAAGAGGTTTTTAACTCTTAAGAAAGGAATAAATCCTGACAGGATGCAGGCCAGGGCTCATCCAGGAGACAGGGCTAGACACAAGCTGCCTACAACGCAGCTCAGGATCCACCCAGGCAAACTGGGCAGGATGGTGGGACAACAAGGAACAGGGTTGGGTGCAGTGGCACCGTGACATCCCTGGTGAGCTCTGGGTGCTCAGGCCTGGCCCTGGATGGAGCACCCAGGTCCCTGGGCAGAGGGTGCCCGAAAAGGAGTCCCCAGGGTAGAGTCAAGGCCATTAAAGTTTTTTGGTGGCCACTCAGCCTTGACACCACCACCAATGGACCTCCATCCTCACAGAGATCTATGACATGTTTCTGGGGAAATGCAAGCCCTTTGGGGAAAAAAAACAGGGAAATGGGAACTACTTTCTTTTTCTGAGATTACAGGACAGCTAGATTTGGAAATAAACRAACACTACTGTGTGAAGAGCCTAGAATAAAACACAATAGGTTTGCAACAAATTAACTGGTTTGTTTGGTAAAACTTTTTTTTTAATGCTTTTGTTTTAGTTCTATTTTACTCTGTAAGTATCTTTTTGTCTCGAAAAGGAACATACTATATCATGCTCAAAAGCAGACTTCTCAGTGGCAAGAGACACAAATTTATTTAGCCGGTACCCAGACTGATGTCACAAATGAGGATAACAAAGGATAACAAAGAAGGAACCCGAACTTTGCTTTGGTCACATTCATTATAATAGTTCTTCAACTTGGAAAGAGATAAGAAAGGAAGTCATAAATTTAACGTGCTGTGTGAAACACAGATCTTCTGAATAGGGAGATATCTAAACAGGAAGGCCAAATTCGTTGGAAATCCCCTGTACATCAAACAGAAAARAAACGAACCTTTAGCAAAAATTCTACTGCAAAGCTGGAGAGATGATCTATATTCTTATATGCATGTGCTTACATATGTGTGCATACATATGTGAGAATTTTAGGGAGGACTTTAAAAAATGGAAATGAGAAAGCCGGCTTAAAAATAGCAGACGTATCTGTATAACATATTCCTACTATGTTGGGTTTGGAGGTTGTTTTTTTCTTTCTTGTTTTGTTGTATGAACCGGCAAAGCCTCCTTTTAGTTTACACTCAGAACAGAAGAATTGCCATTTCTACAGTGCTACAGTGTCAGTTTGAATTCCAGACAACACTGAGATAAAGGAATCTCCTTAAAACAGTATTTAGTCCAAGCAGGAAGAAGACAACCTGCCTATGACTGATTCAGCTCACTTATGTCAGGCTGGCAGAATATTATTTTCTCAAGTAACAAGGTACTTTTATAATGACATAAGACTGGGAAAGCCAGCAGCAAGAAAACAACCTGGTTAAACTGTACTAACTAAAGCCAGTCCATTTGCCAGAAGTCCTGTTTACTACTCTGCACTTCGTAAACACGGTGCATATTCCCCCGCTTCCTTCACTATGCTGTAGATAAAGAAACTTGAATATTCAGCTGCGTGAAACAGGTRGATCATTGGGGAAGTTTACTACTAGCTTCATATGAACAATCGGCACCAAGCCTGAGAGAGTCATTTATACAAACCCACAAACCTAACGATATTTTGCTGGTTTTGTCCAGGTAGTAGAGACRAGTCAAGCACTCTCATCTGTTGCCTTTTCCCAGTCACTGCTCCTCAGAGCACTTCTGTCCGCAGGAAAGTCAGCCCGTGGCATGACACAGAGAAGATAAAGGGTTGCATTCTTTCCTGCCAGAAGCTGCCTGAGAACAGGCACCGCAGAGCACACCTGCAGTGTGGAACTGCCAGCTACCTCAAGGAAATGGGCAAAGTGATAATGTTCAGCGTGCTTAGCTGGACATTCAGTAAAATATTAGACAGACATAATAAGCGCAAGGAGATTCAGAAGTTAAATATTTATTATGTTTAAACTCCAACTGAGTAATGAAGTATCTGTGGCAAGAAATAAAATACTTTATCTTCTGCTGAATGCCTTGTTTACGAAAGGAGTAAAATGTTTTATTTGGTACAGCTTACAGCTCACCAGAATATGTCCAAAACAAAAACTAACAGCAGTGCCCAAAATAGTGCAAGGCTACAGTATATTGGGAGCATTTACTAGAAATGACCTCCAAGAGCACAGCATGTTTTCACATTCTTCACATATCCAAACTCTACTCAAAACTGAGTATTGTGGCACAAGCTCAAGTTCARGCCCAGGAGCCTCATGTTATTGTGGGAAATACCTGCTTTTGAGGGATTTCTAARGCTAACTGTTCTCCCTTCCCCTAACCTGCCAGCAAGACAGTGCATTCCCCCAACTTATTATATATGAGTGCCTGACGTGAAAAGAGGTTTCAGCAAACCATTCTTAGAAAATTCCATTTTTAGAAAACATCCATGCATACYTGAGCACATGTATACATCCTGACACTACCATTTACCATCTCATGTATGTTACTTGCAATTAAATGATGCTTGCAAGCAAGACTGAGGTTTTGGAAGCAGGGCCTTGTATCTCATC
The DNA here is from genome assembly GCF_003342845.1 of Nothoprocta perdicaria. NCBI lineage: Eukaryota > Metazoa > Chordata > Aves > Tinamiformes > Tinamidae > Nothoprocta > Nothoprocta perdicaria. The sequence goes on along the minus strand of NW_020454427.1, from coordinate 7,099,662 downwards.
TATATACACCCAGATGCCAAATGAGAAGCCTGCAATCGTCTGTATGGGATGGTGGGACAGCAGGCCTTGCAGATTAGCAGCTGCATTGCATCCCCACAGGGACAGGACTCACGAGAGCCACCAGTGCAAGCTACCAAACATGGAATTTTCTCATTTTGCCCCATTTGCTACAAGAATATCCTTGGATACCAGTCTCACCAAGCATTCCCACACCACTGTGGAAAGACAAGTTGCCCTGGCCCTGCACTTGAGCACTGTGGGAAGGGAAGATTAAGCCCAACACACTCATGCTGCCAGCTGCAATAGCTCAGGGTTTAGGTTATACTCCTTCCTGCTGGACAAGCGAAGGAAGGGAACYGAAAATACGAGTTTGTGTTTAGAAAGAGTGAGAGTTAGAGCCAACACACAGGTTAACGCCGAGGAAAGATAAGCCTTGAGAATGCTTTTAACAAAAGGCTTGCGAATGCAGATAAGATCAGCAGAGCCAACAGATGTACCTTGTGGACTGTTTTCGTGGGGTGCAAGCAAGCTTTCTTTTGTTTGTTTTTTTTTTTTGCTTGGAATAAAAGCCAATATCCAGGGATTAAAAGAACATCTTGTTTCTTGCCCTTCATCATGAAGTACCTGTATGGATTGCCTCGTGAAGTGGGTGGAAACAAATCCACCCTCCTCACTCTGTTGGTGCGATTCACCGAGCTCCTCTGCACTGCAAAAGAAACCGGGCTGGCTTTAGACTAACAAACCTCCCTATTCAGAATTCCCTGCACAGGGAATAGACATGAAAAGTAGGCTAAATACACCCTTCTTACCTTGGTAAAATATTATTGATAAGCAGAAAATAAGCATCTTTCAGTTTGGCTATGTCATAAACCACCACCAATCAAATTAACATGTTGAACACATGTCCCGTTGGCTACCTAAGGAAACAACTAATTACTGGCAGTGCCGTTGCCAGCAAGCACCGGATACCATGGAGTTTGGCATGGCGCATGGACCCAAGCAGGATTTAGAGAGGGGACACAGAGCAGTTTTTCTGAAATAAAGTTTCCACGTTGCCCCTTCCACACAGCACGGGTGACCAAGCCGCGCACCTCTGACCTKCAGCCTCCCCGGCCCTCACCACTGTCCTACTTAAGATTTGCTTCCTTCTCCTGCAGAGCCCAACTCCCACCTTGGAGAGCTCATTTCAGCACTGCTCCAGCTCTTACTTGGTTGTTTTACTTATTCTTTTATTTCTTAGCAATCATTTGTTTCACGTCTGTTTCYGTTTTCTTCACAGTGATCGTTTATTCCTCAATTAGTTTGCATAGCATCACCTCAAAATGCTAACTACATTTTCTCTATACTAATAAACTTTTTTCCATTTTATGGTACTTAAACTTTTGTGATAATAAAGTCTTGCTTTATTATAAGAATGAGCAAGCACAACGGCTCTTGCCTCTATCAAACTTCATGATGTCAATTAAGAAGCAGAAGTGGGACTCACCAATAAACTCCATAAGCTCTAGATGCTACTACACAACCCTGAAAAATCATTGTTCTTAATGGCTAAAACTTGTTCACAGAGTTGTGAAGTGCCTCCGAAAACAGACAGCCAGAACCTGGGTCACTCTTTGGATATATTTTCTACCAGGCCAATGCAGCATATATATAAATTTCCCCAGTGGAAGGGGAAAAAGAAAGGGGATAAGAAAGTAAGAGACCAAAAGAGTAGGTGAAGGAAGCAAAGACCAAGCACAGACTGAAACTGGAGGCTTCAAGTGAAAGCCCTGAACACTGAAATACCTGGACACAGTAACCCCTGAGGTGGTGTTTGGAAAGCCAGCAGCCAAGTGCTCCTACGAGAGATGACACCGCATAAGAATGTGTCAGTCGCACACATTTGTGGTGCTCCAAAACCGACTGCCCTGCCAGGCCCTTCGGTGCCTTTGGGGCCCTGCTTGCCTCTCCGTTGGGCGCTCGGCACTGGCGCTCGCTTGCTGCGCACACGGCTTCGCTGTGCAAAGGGCAGGCGGCGGCAGCGCTCGCCTCAAGGTCATGCAGGAATGGGGTCCATTTGCCTGGTCACGTAGGTGACAAGAACACCACGCTGCATTCCCGTTCCCACCTCGCCTGTGGGACTGCAGTCACTGATTCAGGTACTGACTGCAGCTTCCATTACAAGAGCATTTGCTGCCCACACATGTGGGGTAGACACTTTACTTTCATTTGCCCAAAAGTGACTGTGGAGAATAAGGACCAAGGAGATTAGCATGGAGAGCTGGAAAAAATACCAAGACTAAAATAGACTTGCAGATGAAATTACGTGGAGTTGAAATACATCATTTGGCACAAAACACTGATTTTGCTGAGGAACAGAGCAAAAAAAAAAAAAATCAGTTTGACTTGACTGAGTTATGGCAAACTGAAAGTTRTCTAAAAAGCACAGAGCACTAAGTTTTTGCTTACTTTATTTGTGTTTGGGTCATTAACTGCCCGCCTATAGGTTTCCTYGGTGAGATTTGGCTCGGTGGAGCCAAAAGGTGTTTTAGCTTTTAGAAACAGAATTTCATTCTGTTTCATTTAGCAYACCCACTTCCCCCCCACACCCCTTCCCTTAGAGTTGAGAAGTGGCCTTCTACAAGCCTTTTATCTACTCCACTTAATGCAGGAAAACAAAATTTTAAAAAATCTCATCAAAACCCAGGCTATCAACCCTGAAGCAGTCACAGATTACGCTGAGTTGTCGGAGATCTTGCTTTCATGAGGCTGAAAGGATCTCTACCGCATTCCCAAGAAGCGGCAGAGGACACGGCTTTACCCCATGCAGAAAGTCCTTCCTGTCACAACAGTCCAGCCCAGCCTTGCACACAAAGCAACAAAGATTTGACAGCACCCAGCAACACTATACAGCCATTTGGAACATGAAGTCAGAACTAAATCTTCTTGAACTTCAGGAAAATTTACAAATGTTCCCTGAAAATTGTGCTCACCTACTATAGCGTGGGATCTCCAGCCACACAGATCTTTCTGATGTGTTAATTTTACAAGAACTATGAAAATGGAAACAACGAGCAAGCATTTACACCAATGCTCTTCCATTCTATGCTCTACCATCATAGTAACTAGTAAGTCAGGACAAATTTTTAGCCTTCTTTCGGTGTGATAAGACATGCACATGAACATGGATGTTAGCCCATAGCCTCATCCACCTTYTACTAGAAGTGATGGAACTCTTTCCACTAACTTCAAGAGAACTTGGATTAGGATATAAATAGCTTACAAGGGTGTAGGGTGCTACCTAGGTCTGTTGCTACTTAGAGAGGCTTTACTTGCTACTTATTACAGTAAAATGGCAGGAGTTTTCCCACATTCCCAGGTATAGCTATCCTTTGTACTCTCAGATTTAAAACTCACACAGACCTTAAGAGTGCATCTTGTTTTAAAGTGCAAGTTCTGCAGGAAACAGGTTTCCCTCAGCATCTGCACAGGATTTACCGATTTTTATCATACCACTGCAAATTGGTTTGACCCAGGTTTCTCCTTSAAGGATCCAAACTCTCCATTGACAGAAAAAAATAATATGGTATTAGTCCCATATTAACTCCACACATTTCCACCTCCTTACACACAGAAGCATGCACACACACACAATGTATACCTGCACAGAAGCAAGTCAGCTGAGAGAGGGAAAATAGTGATAAGTATTTGAATTTCTGTCTGCCTAGTAGCTTATGTCCTACTAGCAATTTACCTGCTTTAGTGTTAAAGTTGTTGGGATAGCAAAATAGATTTTCCATTCTTTTCAGAAATTCTTAAGACATTCCCCTGCATCCTTATATACCGATTAGAAATCAAAGGATGTTCTGTTGTTTTTTTGCCTGGTTTGACAGTACCAACAACACAAGTTCTAACATTGGATATTAGGGATTCTCCATTTATAAAACCTGAGGGATAGTTCCCTATTATCCACCATCAGCCACATTTCACAGAGGAGGATGTCCAGCATATACATGATCTTGCTTAAGGTCACACACCTGGATTTCCACTCCAGCATTTTGAAGCCATGGCCCATTTACTCCCAACAAGAGTCTTTCTTGTCTTTCTATTTAGGATCAGAGACACACTAACCTTTCTTTGGTAGACCCTCTCCTCTTTCRTTCATATCATCTAAATGAAGGATTTAGAGTGATGGCACTGAATCTTGGAACGGGTGCCACCACAAACTGCACATATGGTGTGAGGTTACAAGCACAGGACAGTTAAAGAGGCTTCTTTGCAAAACACGCAAATATAAGAGGGCCTCCACATCATGTCAAGTAGCATCTCTAGTTAGAAAAAGATCRGTCTAAATTTGGGGAGGCAGATCTCTAGCCATTTTTTGGTTTCATGGTTTTGATTCACCCAGTCACAATTGCCCAGCTAATTAACCCTGCAATCATCCTCAAGAAACAAACCAAAAGCATAGTGAAACATCAAAAAAAAAAAAAAAGCTTAAAGTTTACTCGCATTTTTTTTCAGATAAGTATAGCACTCTAATTCAAAAGACTCCCAGTCACACAGAAGCAAATGGAAACAAGTTAAGTTATGATGCTCAGAGACTCTCAGGATCTCAGACAAGTTAGCCTGGTAATCTCAGTCCTACTTCCACTGAAATCTAAGATACTGCTATCAGCATAGTAAGGTGAGCAAAAAATCCCCCCACACACATTTCTTCATTGAGCCAGCAACTCCAAGTTTAGGCTTAAATCTCTACTTTAAAAAAGGTCTTCCTTGGACGCTCTTGTTCAGTTCAATGCACATTTGTTCCTTCTTTCAGTAATTTTCTGGCACAAAAGTGCTCCAGCTTCTACGTAATGGAAAGTGTTCCTTTATAAAACCTCAGACTAGGGCCCTTTTTTTTTTTTCTTGGAAGGTGGGAATAAGGCCAGAGGAGAGAAGCTGAGGTCAGTAGGGAGAGCTGGGGGGTTTCTGAAACCCTCTAAATTTCCCCTTTCTCCTGCAGGAGTCACATTTCTGGTCTGCTTTATTCCAAACAGAAAATTGATTCTTTTCCAAAACAAACAATTGGAATTTATTTTAGTCCTTCAGGTCACAGAAAAGCACTTGCTTGTGATGGATAAGTCAGGATTAGTAATTCTCCTTCCTGTTCAGAAATATAAGCTTAGAACTCATATGCTGTTTCACGGACATCAAGAGGCATTCATTTTCACCATGAACCTRACTTCAAGACTTTCATATTCCTTTAATTGTTTTATTCATACCTGGTTTGTGTGTCTRCTTTTGAAGTAGGCTCCTTTAGAACATATTTAGTAATGCCAGAGTGCTACAAGTTTCACAAGCAGCAAGAATACTTAGGTTGAATGGAAAGAAAAAACATTCAACCAATATCCAGGTTGGTCAAATAAACCATGCAGTGGGGAATATTCTCGTTTATATGTACAAAATCTGAAAGTACACAATGGAAGTGATATTCCGAAAGATTAAGGAGTGATGTTTAATCAAGAGACCTCAGCACAGCTCGCAAACATGCAACTAGTAGCATTTTATCCTGACTGGACAGGTTCASAAATAAGAAGAGTACATAGTGACTGCAGACCTTATCGGTATATCAACGTAACTAAAGCATCAAGTAGCTGAGAGTATATCCACCTTAAATTTCATCAGGCTGCTGCTTAGAGTAACTACACACTTTCCAGGTGAGGTCAATAGCAACAGCAAAATCTTTGCATTGGGGATAGAAACAGAAACATGCCAGGATAAATGCCCTGCTTTATGAAAAGGATGTGYGTTAACATCTTAAGCACTGTTTCCTACCTTCTTTGTTCTAGTGAGAGCCTGTGGATTGACACGCTGCAGGTCATTATTGCACTGCAACCACTTTTATGAGGAGCAGCCTWTTTGTCCATCACGGTGCTACCGCAAAGCCAGATTTTCCATATCAGGACTTTGAGCCAGTCTTGAAATCAGCCTTTATTCTACTGCAAAAGATACGATCAAGTTTATATATGCATAGTTGCCATGCCACATTGGCACATTGTGGACCAAGTCCAAAGATGAAGTTTAAAGCAACGTCTAAGCAAGGCTCCTGTGGGGGGCTATGTTATGTAACCAGTAATAGGCTTGAGCTGACGCAGGCACTGCTGGATAATCCAAATCCCACACTGAAAAAATAGCAAACCAGGAGGGACTTCTGAGCCAAACACGGCCAGGTTACCTAAAGTCAGCCCCAGCCCCTCTTTGGGGCAGGGCAGTGGCAGCAGCGCCTGGGAGCTCCTGTCACCTCTGGGCTGCGAGTCACTTGCACTGCGGCACGCAGGAGCGCGGCTGGGCGCCAGAAGACGTAAACCAGAAGGGCAGACCTTCCTGTGCAGCYGCTAGGTTAAGCGGGGTTATAAGGAAAGAAAATCTCGGGGCTCTGCAAGCCGGGGGCAATTGTCTTGCTCACCACGCAGCCTCTGACCCCACGTTCAAACCGCCAGCCCACGAGAGCCCTCCAGAAGTTTTTATCCAGGCCCCACYAGCAGCTATTTGCACCTGGACAAGGCAGGGTAACACAAAGGAAGCATAGCTATAAAATAAGTAAAACGCACCCAAGCAAGGGCTACAGAAGCATCTCTCAGCTAGTGCTATCAGTGGCACAAACCAAACAATTGGCAAGATTAGCCCAGGAGTGACATCCTCCTGCATAAACTGCCCTGCGTGGCTCTGAGCACCGGCACAGCTACACAGAGTGAGCACGACACGAGCAGCTGGAAGAACACAGCTCACTCCCTGCTGCCACTAAGATAGCACAACTGGGCCTTCAGTGACCATTTGTCACCTTGTCACGATGCAGCTCAGCCCTGCAGACACCTCTGCTACCTTCCCGTATGCCAGAAAAAGCAGAGGAGTCTCCAACTCCAAGGAATTATTCTAACATCATTTGGCCTTTGCAGCATCCCTGGCTGTCCGGCTATGCCTTAAGGCACAGCCAAGTGCCAAGCACTGAATGTCATTGCATTCGACCCTTGCCCAATTCCTTCAGAAGGGTTTGCTGTTTTCTCCTCAAAAAGCTTACAAATGTGTGTGTGRCAGGCTGAACTTCTCAAAACTTTCAAGTTCATGAAGAAATTAGGATCAGTAACTGTGCTTTCCAGCACTCTTCTCTTACATGATGAGTCGAGTCCAAAGCAAAGCTCAGGCACCACCAAGCCTCCAAAGACATAAACCTCAAAAGGTCCCACTGACCTTCTGTAGTCACAGATCCTTAGCCCAATTCCCAGCCTCAGTCCTGATGCTTCCCCAGCACCCCACATTGCTTGCACATCACCTGCTGAAAGGCCATACAACTGATGGTTACTTTGCTGGAAAGGCTGCAGTTTTAGCTCATCTTCATATTTATATTTTATTGTCTTACGTTCCACTAATGTGTTTATGGAGGGACATGTTGAAGCTGCACGTTTAAAATGGGCATCAATTCACATTGCACAATGCGCGACTCAACCACCTCTGGACTYGTGAATGTCCCTGGCAAGTTCCTCATTTCACTTTTACTCCCTTGCCAGTTATGCTACCATCTTACAGGAAATGCATTTTCAGGAAATAAAAAGCACAATGCATTGACAGATAAGTGATTTATGAATTGAGTATAATATTGATGCCCATATCTCCTAAATGCCTTTTACCATCAAAGCACTTTAAAAAAACATCAGTAAACTCCCTAATGAGGCAGGAATGAGTAATATAGTTCTGGGCTAGACCTGCAGACAGACATCCCCTGGTGCCTTCTGACTGATTGGAAGGGCTATTCTGACACCATTACATGTAAACAGAACATCAGTCTTATGAGCCCCTAAATCAATATTTATGAGCCCCTTTTTATGGTAGGCTAGGGTTAGTTAAAATGAAATCAGTTAAAATGAAAACCAGGGCATTAATATGAAGGCCTTATGACCAAACAAAAAGAACAAATTTCATGCATACAGGAAGGAAAATGCAGAGGCTTGGGTGGGATGGAGAACGCAAAAAAATCTCTTCTGATTTTCAGCAAACTGTGGCATTTCTACTGTAGCAAGGTGCAAGATCACCCGGCCTTGAGGAGGAAGCAATGCAAAGCTACAGGGAAATGCAAAACCCACAACAGGGTAGAGGAGTGATGTTAAGAGCTGTGACACAGTCCATCATAGAGACCACGAGAGCATGGGAGAGCATGGCAGCGAAGAGGGTCGTGACTCCATCTCCAAGCCCCTGCTTCCCGTAGTTAGTCACCACAGCTATGAGCAACCCTTTCAGCATGGCTCTGCACACAGTAGCCCATCACTTGGCTCCTGACAGCAGGGAAAAGCTCCACGACTACCCAAACAAAACGTTAGCTACAGTAGAATGTTAAAAGAAAGTATTTAAGTAAAGCTAATCCAGGGGAGTAGAAGTTATCAGCTTGTTTAGCCTGGGTTTCTAATGCTTCATTTGTGTTACCCACTCCCACCCACAAGGCACAGGGGTGGTGTCTAGGAGGAGCAGGCCAGGGAACCCACACCTCTACAAAGGAAAGTTGGAAGTTACTTTCCATTTTAAACTGCAATCTACCAGTAACTATGTATTTCTTATTTCCTTTTTCATTAGTACAGGCGTCCATAGTGACAGGGACACTTCATTAGAGATTTAGCCCTCAGCACTAAGACCACCAGGTCACAATGCAGCTCTTGCACTACTGACCACAGCCATCTCCTGCCYGCAGGAGCAACACAAACCACTGAACCTTTGGCACCTAGCCTCACTTCTGGGTGAAAAAAAAAAATCTATTTTGATTTTGGAGCCAATTCAATGATTTTATAGGTTAATAARTAGTGAAGGGGAAAATGGGCTATTTCCTCCCTTTTCTGGGTAGAAAGATGAGCATTAGCCCATAAGGATAGTTTGCAGCACAGACACCTGAGCAAGGAGCACTTTAGGGAGGTTCAGAGCAGGCTGCCTCCTGAATTCACCTCCTGCTGCTGCGAGTTGCTCCATGGCTTTACCACAGACTTGGCAGCCACATTGCACATAAGCACTTCATGCTGAAAGAGCTTAACATAGATAGGATTCAACCACACATTCACCCACCAATGTTTCCCATAAATGTCCAAGAAAAATAGTATTTGTTAGGGGGTTTTAAAYGCCCTTGCTAATCATTTCAATGAAACATCAGAGAAGCAAAGGGTGCTGGGCTGTCTTCTGAAGAAGAAAGATATCCAAATACTAGAGCTACCTTCAAGGAGGGATTCCTTYGGTTTAGGAGAGCTCCTATGGTCTGAAGCAGGGCTCTGGGTTGTGGCCAAATCACGCTGTGGCATGAAGGAAGAAAATCTTACAATTCCTTCAGTTGGGAATAACAAGTAAGAAGCAAGAGACTCTTAAGCATTGTGATAAGATGGGAAAAGTACAGAGACACCTGAACAGCAAGTGCATATGGAATATGTGTAAAGTACCAACTGCAGGTCTGAAGCAGAAACATAAATACTACCCGAGGCAAAGAATCAGGAATTTGGGAGAAGGGTAGTTCCTGACCTGTGTACAAATCCAGGTTATAAAACTTGGTCACTGATGTTAATGATTATGTTTTAAATACAACTATGGACTTTAAACGTTGGTCAAATAGCAGCAGATACAGAGTCCAGCTTTTCCTTCAGATCCCTCGTGACCAYGGGGCAAACCACCCAGCTGCTGAGCCCGCAGGCATCTTCCCAAGCAGAGCTCCAGGGAGCAGAGGGTCTTGCCTTCCTTTGCTCCCCCAAATTACGTTGGGCCAATAGCCACAAATTCTTCTTATACACCAAGAGCCCTCTCCTGGCAAGTATTTTTGCAAGTCTTCCCTCTTCCTTGTTCTTTGTTCCAAAGACTTACACTCCTTCCTGGCACTAGCTTTTACATTTCTTKTTGCCCTCCCTCTAAAACTTCATACCCAATCTCATTTACCCCACTGACTTTTTCTCCCCAGTAAAGCATCAGCTTTAAGAGGACAACCTTCCAACTTGCTACCATCCTTCCTCCCTCCAAGGAGCAGTCTGGACATAGGCAGGAGACAAAAWCCACCAGGAGAAAGATCTCTGATGTCCCTCTCAAATAAGAGCACAATTTGATCAAGGTATTTTTGGGAGCAAGGGCAACACAAGCAAGATGTCAGTCTCTGCTTTGAAAGGACTGAGGGTGCCACAGTCAGAGCAATGAGGACATCTACAGAAAATCCACAGCAGTCCTTAGGAGGATTTTCTCATTCCAGCTTCTCCCAGAGCCTAATTCCCATTTGCGGAGTTAAACCTACATTCAGCAACATCTCATCTCCTGCTCCTCTCTCTGCAATGAGATAAAAGGACAGGCCTGGCCCACACTACCCTAAGGCCATTCAGTCAAATGTGATAAGGAACCACGTCTTGCCTTTTCTCCAGAGACAAAGATAACACACTGAGCTCTGATCTGTTATAGTGGGACAGCTCCAGAGTCACTCTGGGACCAACTCCCAGGGACAGATCTGCAGTAGCCCCCAGGAGAAGCCACCAGCTTCCACTGGATGGTGCAATGGATCATCAGCCTCTTACGCATGTGATGTAGTAAGAGCGAAGAGGAAGCTCTGACCCGTTCTGTGTCTGCGCAAGTGTCTGATATGCCAAGACACAGTCTGGAGCTGTGCAGTCAGCCAAGCGTGGTCAGTGGAAGTGCGCAAATTACAGTCAGCTAAAACAGAAATGTTCAGTTAATTCATTCCTTGAAGTAAGAATCAGTTCTCTGCAGACTCCTTCTTACTCCAGGTACTTCCAAAGAAAAACTGAAAGTATTCCAGCTACAACAGYCAGTGAGTACACAGCAGGAGCCGAGTATAGATATTTTGTGGTGTAGGCTGTATAATGAATGACTTGGGGGCCACAAGCAAGGACTTGCGAGGACCCCATCCTCCCAACATGGCAGTTCTGCAGGGGGAAAGTTAATACCAAAGAGACATCTCAGCAGCTAATAGATCCTCACTTGCTTGTTGTTAAACTCCCTTATTACTCTCTTCTTTAAGGCTTAGTTTCTTAATTTCCTTTATTTTTCCTCCCTCATTTCCTAAAATTCTCTTCATTCTTATTGACAACATCTACTGAATTTTGCTAACTGAACTCCAGCTCCCCCAATTTTTATTTTTCAAGGGACATTTAATGTTGGACCAAAGTCCCAAAGTACCTTTTAAAGCATAATACAATATATAGCAGACTGTTGCTATTTTTCCCAAAAGRAGAAATCATTTTTGCTTTGTCTGATGCATTTTTGCCGCCAAGTTAGTTTAAAAAAACACATAGCTATTCAGACATAGTCTGGTCCTTTCACAAAACAGAGGAAAAAGGGCAGCTTAAAAGCCTCCATTCTGGCAGAGAGAGAACTCCCCACGATGCAAATACCACTGGCAGGTATAGATATCTTCCCAGTATCTCTTACAATCTTACTGAAAGGGAGTTGTTGGGGCTAGAAAAATTCTGCCCAAACTTTGTAGTGCTGCCAGAGGGCAAGCTGGAGTGCAGGCTCCGGAGAAGCTGCTATAATTGAGACAGTCTTTCAAGAACTTCCTTTGAAGTTGAATATATCTTCTTTCAAATCTTGAAAGAAAACAACCAAAGCTTCTTTTCCTACAGAAAGGAGGGTCAGCATCTCCTAGCACTCTGGTCAACTGTTCTTTCACAACTACATTTCCTAATTTCCTTTCAGACCTATAACAGCACAAGTACTTACATTTGTGATTACATCAAGAGTGCAGCTCTTTTGACAATGCAGATTTTTGCAAGTATTTCATTGCATTATCATTACTAGTAGAAAAGTCATGATTTCAGACCTCCTGAGGTCAAGTTTTCTGCTGACATACACAAAGACCAAGCCAGGACTGTTCCCAACTARGTCACAGTGATATCGACTCCTTTAGCTTTTAGGTTCCAGCTCATGAAGGCACTTCCCAGATGTCTCAATCACAGGGCACCATTACCTTCATTTCACACATTGAGAAAGAGAGGCAAAGAGAAGGCGCTGATTTGGCCACACAGCAAATAAATACCAAGAAAATGAACCAAAAAAAAAAAAAAAAAATCAAGATATTTCTAGGTATCCACACCTGTTACTAGGACTTATTGCTTCAGTGAAAAGCAGCAAGATAAGAGTAGGTACAGACTTGTTCTGTTACTCACATGTCTACTAGTTGCAGAATAAGCCTGACAAAACAAGCATATTTACTTCTGTTTCCAGTGAAGCAGATCAAATGCACATTGCAAAGCTTCCCTGATGTAACTCAGGGAGAGGTGGCAAAAGATGCAACTCACTATCTACTCAGTTTGGCAAAGCTCCCTGGCATCCAAACAGTGACACCCAGAAGAGCTGACGATTAACATCACCCAAACACAGAAGGGCTCTGGCCGAGCCCAAACACGACATTACTACCCCCGACTTGAGTGTCCTGTGCCCCTCCAGTCACACTATTGCAGCTCAAAACTTCTCAGAGTGCTTAAGTCAGCACTCGAATACTAGTTAAAAGACTAGCGGGGTTAGTGGGTGTTCAGAACACCGATATGAGCTTGTTAAAATGAGTCAAAAGTGTCTCAAGGCCACATGAAGGACTCAGATGACCTCTCTTTGCTTCTGTTTGCCTTCAGCTCAGTCACTGACCAAACATTTCCAGGGAATGGTTATTTAAAGTCATTCCTGAGCTTTACCTGTTCTTTTTGGAGTTGACCTCCCCCACACTACTCCTGGGCATCCCTAGGATCTAAGATCCACTCGGATATTTAAACACACTATTCTCTAAGTTTTCCAGTACAARGTATTTTTTTTGTAGAACACCAAACAGTGGTAAAAACAAGTCAGAATACTGTCASTGTTGACACAAAGAAATCTAGAGCACTGACCGTTTTAATTGTGTATAATGTATCTGATATCCAAGATTATCCCAATAGTACTCTGAGCAAAGAATAGTCTGCTTGTTGCCATTGTAGCATTCACTTTTTTACTCTATTATTACTCACACATTGACAAACTCGGGAGTTTTTTTTTCTTGCACACATCCTTAGGACTGATGTCGTGACACCACAACTGTAACAGCACTGGAAACTCAACATCAAGGCTAGTGGGCCTAACATTCAAGTACTCAGCAAAATCAGGACCTTCATCCTAGRGTTTTTCTTATTGACTTGTAAGGTCTCATATTTCTAAAGGGATGATCAGACCTTTATGCCCTCCATAACCTTGGAGAATTGCTACAGTACCTGGAACAGAGCACAAAATCTGCTCATTCACCCTCACAAAGTGAGGTAAAATGAGGAAAGCAMAGAAAGAGACCCTCTGGTACCTGCCAAAGAAAAATCTACAACAACCGCGTTCAGGCAAAACCTGAACGCAAGTTGCGTCCTGAAAACTTTTCTGTTCCTTTAGAGATTTGTATGATAAATCCAGGATTTGTCTGATGCTTCTCCAACAGAGAACCAGAAATCAAACACTGAAGGCAGAAAGCTGAGCCTGAACAYTCAGTGGCTAGTCACACCACAGCTAATGTATGGCCGTGCTTTGACTTATGCCAAGCTATCACACAACGTTCTTCTGGGTCCTGTTCCTCTGGAGGCTCACCAAAAGCTTGGAGCAGAACCTGGCTTTCCCAGGATTAGCCTGAATTAGGTGAAAGTTTATCTGAAGGGAGGAGGGACATCTCTTCTGCTTTCTGTTCGCATGCCGCCTAGCATAAGAAGATCCTTATCTGCAATCAGGGCTCTTCAAAGCTGCCAGAATAACAAGCAGTGTTAGAATATGTCAGACATACTTGCATAAATCCAGGACAACTCACTGCAGTTAGTGACAATTCAACGATATAAGGAAAGCTTTGAACAAATTTGGATGGATGAAAACAGACTGAATGTCCTTTTCAAACCTACCAAGCCACCAAAATAATAATACAGTATTTTACTTCAAAACCTTGAACAGAAAGCTGCATTTGGTCTGGGGTTTCAGTGATAACACTTAATTTTTGTCTTTTTGTAAGGAATTGTTCAGGTAAAATACAGAGATCACTTGTGCTAAAAAAAGAAAAAAAGAATTTAAACTCATTTGAACTTGAAAATATATAGTGGAAACATTGTTCAAATTATTCTCTCTTCAGGACAAAACCTCCATCTTGTTCTAATTCACTAYAGATAAGCCTCCTGTCCAGCATGGAGACCTGCTGAAGTTTCAGAAAGAGTGTTATCTTATGGCACCAAGACCTAAGAAGGCAGAGTTAACCAAGCAGCAGCATCCATGTGGTTGACTAAAACCAGCACTGTGTCAGAAAAAGATCTAGAAGAGCCCACATAAAGTTCATATGAAGGCAAGAATAAAAGGACTCGTACAAGCAAGGGTTGTCTGAAAGCAGGAAAGGACAGACTCTTACATGACACGAGGTTCCCTGGTTCTTTACCCTGGTGTTCACAGCCTTGAGTCATTACTACACTAGAAAAACTGCAGTTATCATTACAGGAAAAGCAGAGTTTGGGAAAAAACATGAGACGCACTGTTTTTAGACTTGAGATTTACCTGGAAAATACTGGGGAAGGAAGGGAGGGAGAGGCAGTCAGGCACAGTCAGGTCACACAGGAACTAGTAAAAAATGAGCAAATATAAATTTAATGTATACATACAATGCTGCTTKCTCACAAGCAGGACATGTCATGTTCATTTTGAGCAAAAAAAAAAAAAACCTACTTTAAACCCCACCCAAGCTATCTAATAAAAAGAATGCAATGAATTGAAAATTTGCGTCCTTCCAGAGACGGTAAAAATCACTCCAGGTTACTTATAAACCAATTGCTTGCAGTTACTTCAATATTTGATATTCAGTGTTGTTTATAAAAATCTGCAGAGTGTGAACTCCGATGAAAAATAAGTACAGAGATTTCATGCAGTTAAGGGCGCTCTGTGAGAAYCCAGCTGTCTTTAGAAAACAAGCACTGCTCTTTTGAATGGAGCCAAGTTATGGTCAGACTCATCCCCAAGGAAGGAAGGGAGAGAGGAAAAAAAGCTACGTGTTCTGGTGATCGAGGTCACTTCAGTACAAATCATCCAAGAGATAAAAGTGGAAGTGCACAATAATTCTAGGATTATAAAATAGATAGTAATTTAGCCCAGAGGAATTTTGTATGTAAATATATTTCGATATTACCAGACAGTGCCATCGTGTTCAAGACTAAGCAGCCTCTCCAAGACCAAAACRATAAATACGATATAGGTACTTGTATAATACAACAATTTTTAACATAAGCTAATGTAGACATCTGTATCCAAACCACTGCAACTATTCAACTGTTACAGTTTTCTGGAAGCTGTATGTATTGATAATTGAAACCAATAGCCTGAGCCTAGCAAACTCAATGAGTACAACCCACAACAGCTGAGTGTTTGGACAGTGTAGTCATAAAGGGGATAATATCTGTATTCAGACTTACGTGCAAAGTGATTTTAAATTCTTTTTACTGTTATTTTAGTGACATAAGCTCCCCGCCRGCTACCATTCAGTAAAACAACAACAAACTGAGTGAGAGCTTCTGCTTTCACTGGAAACGAGTAACATCTGCTCGGCCCCGTCCCAGCGCCGCGGCGGCAAGCGGGGCTGGCCTGAGCTCTCGCCCCGCGCGGGTTGCGGCTGCTGCAGCCCTGCAAGGCTCTGCTCAGCACCCCGGCTCCTACCCACCTTACTGCAAAGAAGGACCAGCAGCTCAAATCAATGGAAACCAAAAGCATCTCAGACTGAATATTTTCAAAATGCATTTGCTAATATACAGCCAAACTGATCTGAATTGAACTGAACTGGATTTCTGTTCTAGTTCCTCTACAATTTTCACATCTGTTTTTGCAGACTGTGTACCTGAAGGCAATTCTGCTGTCTGGAGTCCTATCACTTTAATGAATAGGGATTTTTGAATTGTGCATGTAACCAAAGGGGGAAAAAAAAACAACACACACACAGAATGCATAAGTAACTGACATAAAATTTTGCAGTTTCATTTCATACARCTTGCCATGAAATGCCTTTTCTTCCCACTGATACAAACATGCATTATTATTGCTTACAATTAAGATGCGTGATAATGTAGGACTTACTAAACAGATATTTTAAAGAATTTTCTCATTTCTCTWCAAGGAAGAGGCTCCCTACCCGCTGCCTACAGTGATTTGTGTAAAACACAGCCAGCATTTTTAGACACAACTTACTATCCAATTTTTAAACTCCTGTTAAGAGTCAGCCTGTTTGTTCGCTTTCAAGCAGAATGATGTTCCTGTAACACCCATTAGTGGCCTACAGAAATCCCAGATTCGCTAAGGCCAARTGCTCTTTTTCCTACAGCTCAGCATTCCTTCCTAAGGAAAAGTTATCTCAGATGGTAAAGCTGAACTGRGGATTATCTTCCTACAGCAAGATCTTGGCTGCATGACAGAAAAGTTAAAGGGGCCTGCCGATCAGCTAAAACACTACAGCTCCAAGTATGTTTGGATAACTGCCAAAGTCTTGGAATTGTTTTGCCATGAAATCTGCTTTTGGACAGGAAGAACAGGAAACTTTTTAGACTGGAAGAGGTTTCACGATGAAAAGCTTGGAAATCAAGCCCATTACTCACATGCAGTCAAGCCTGTCCCTCCGTGCTTTTCCCTCCACACCACCGTGTGCAGGCTCGTGCACACAAGTGCACCCTGCACACACTCCGCTCCTCTCACACGCTTTCAGAAGTTGTTTTCAATAACCCACGCACTATTTAATTCAAAATTATATTGCTGATTTGCCTTTTCAGTAAGCTGTGCTTCATTTATACAATATAGATAATAGAGATGACTCTTCTTTTAAATAAGTTCTTTGCCCACACTGCATACCTCCTACTTCAAACCTACTGGCTCCTCAAGACAAACTAGGTTCAGATGCTATGGACAGGCTCTGCCTCCCTTTTTCCCCCTCTGTCCTCCTGAAGTGCAGGCTTGGTCTGCAGTTACATTTCAGGCATCACACACTACCTTGCATGCTGCACATTCAGTGCAGCACACATATGCTTTTCTAGTGTAGATGACATAACCTAGACCTATAGGGATCTTGTAGCAACCAAGTATAATGCAGGGAGTTCTCCATGGCTGTCTGTCCATGTGAACTACAGCAATCATGCTCCCACTGAAGTCAGCAAGAACACAGCTCAAGGCCCAAGTCYCAATCTCAGGCTTCATACAAACTGTTCAAGAGGTTTTCATAATATCAAATGTCATCACCCTAGATATTGAGCTGTAGTTTCACAATACAATAAATCTAGTTCTACAGCTCGTGTTATCAAATTAAGATTAYCTTGCATCAGATGGCACCAGCACAGGATTTGGTAGGTTAAACTTCTTTCAGAAATTCTGACAATTTAACTCTGTGGTGGCAGCCTATAGACTTGGGTACTGTCCCATCCTCCTTCAGCTGGCATCAGAGAGCACAGATACCACAAACTTCATGTCAGCTGCTCTAGTTCATTTGACAGAAATGCACTTGCATGTCCTCAACTGATCTGTGGTCTGATATTAATGGAACAGCAGCTTTAGCCTGTTTGGACTGCTCTTAAGTGCTATACATGTCTTTCTGATACCATTGTGGCAAACCATGAACATTAGCACAGAGCACTGCCAAGAATGTTCCAACATAGTTACCTGATTTGAATCCAAATCCAATCAACTGTTTCATGCCCTCTCTTGCCCAATCTCCCATTTTCCTTCCCACAGAATAACCAATAACAAAATGCATCTTAATTCTAAGTTTCAGATATGCCGTTCTTTCCCCTCCACTCCTGAAGTGTAGTGTTGGCCACTTCATTTAGAAAATTAAATTCATTTAAAAAATACCCTGGAGTATTTTACACGCTGTTTTACATGACTGAAACATAGTTCTTAGATCAATAGCTTCAATAATTTCCAGTGAATATGCAGCAACCAATTGTATCTAAGCTATTTTTGTTCCAAACTTGAGAGGGCATGAAAATTTTCATATATACACACACAGCAGGGATTTTCTTCCCTGAAGGTTAAGTATGATTGAGATACATATAGAAAATGCTTTGAAGGCTTTTGTCTGTACTGTCTCTATACTTAGCATCATACAGGCAATTTCATAATTACAGTTTTATATAACTGTCTCTAGAAATACTAGCAGCCACTAGAGAAGTACTGATGCAACCACCCAGCCCCTCATGGCTTTGAGAAGTCACCAGAGTTCATTAGGCCTCCAGCTGGAGCTAGCTGGCACTTATCAAAGAAAATGACCCCCTGCCACAGAGCCCTATCCCAAGAGAAACTGTCATCCCTCTGCCAGCCCTCCAAATAGCATCTGCTTGGAACGCCATGGGAGGCAAATCCACCTACCTTCACTCACAGCAAGCCGTGTTTCCATTCAGCTGTCAGTTGCTTGGTCTCAGCTTGAAGAACAGAATCTGGAAAAAAGATAGAACGGTTTTATTTTGTGTTCCTGAAAGAGATTTAGAGAGCTGAGTAAGTAACAAGTTATGTATGTCCCYAAGACTTGAATCCTGTAAGAGGTCCTTCTCTTTTTGGCCAAGCAACACATTCTCSCTGACAGCCAGGTCTGATCTTGCTCACATTTTACAGACTTAGAGAAATCCAGTGCTTCCTTCTGAAACCTCTCTTGCATACTTCTTTTTTGACTATCTACATCATTTGTAAGCCTCTCTCTTGTTAGAGAGCCACCAGAATTCAGAGGTTTTATGCATATACATCCTAAAATACAACATAATTCATCGAGGACATTAATTCCATCACATATATTACAGGCACAGTCATTACTCATCGGGAGAGCTCTATCAAAGTAGAAAGAAACAAAGCAGAAAAACAACTTTTACAGAACAACTAATCCACTTTTTTTCTTCTCAATCCTGACCCTTTAAGAAGGCCTCCAAAATACTTTAAAAATAAATGTGGTAACTAAAATTAATAGACCTACTAGCTACTAAACACCCAAGACTCAGGGTAGTTTCACAGCAGATTTCTGCCATCTCTCTACCACAAGCGATGTCTATTTGATCCTCCTTCCCCTTGACTTTATCCCTTCCTCTTTTGCTAACATCACTCTCTGTTCTACAGCTCCTTCTTAATTGCCTAATTGATTAAGCCAGTTGATGTAGCTCAGAGCAATAGCTTCCAAGCTATGAATAGCCTGAGGCTTCCTCTCTCTGTTTCATCCACAGCATGGGTATGTCAGAAAGCTTACCAGGTTCCTCCAGCACTATTGGATGGACCAAGAGAAAACAGTTAGTTAGATCTTACAACAAATCTTGCTGCTCTCCTATGTTTATCAGGTGTTTTCAGGTGCGTTTTAACCATAAGCAGTAACACACATATAATGGTTACAATAGCATGGAAATCCTAATGTATCACTGGACTGGGCTATAGAGACCATCCTAAAGACTTCTTTGAAAATGATTCTAGAGTGACAACCATTCTTGAATGCTCTTCCTTGGCCTCCTTTAACTTCCAGTTCTTGGAAAAGGAATGAATTGTCTTTGTGCCTGGAGAATATCCTGTGCTCCATGGGAGTACTGTGAAAGGCAGGTGTTCAAGTACCTTAGCAGCTTTACCTTGCAACACTGCAAACATTAATAGGCCAGGTAATTCCAGACCACTGGCGATCTGGGTGGCCTTTTTCCTGGCTTATTGAGTGGATTTGTAGTTACAGGACGACATTAATATTACACTTCCATGTCTCTCGGTACCTTCTGCTCTCAACGTTTTTTGCAAATAGACACCCCTCAACACAAAAACTTGAAAGTTTGCCTCAACAAATAAATTTGACTAAGTATATTTCTAAAGCCATTTGCTAAATTGATGTGTGTTATTAAAACTGAAAACACTCAGGTTTATGACACATTTTATACCAAAATCAGCCTATTTACCCACAGGAATTCAGCTACTGAACTATTATGTATTAGCAGATACTATTTTATTAAGTCAGATTTGATCTCGGAAGAGGTTGAGAAAGAGAAGGGATAGGCAGTGTTAGGCTACTATCTCTCTCTGCATCATTTTTGCATTGTCAAGTTGTTTCGTTGCATGGTTATTTGGGTATTCTTGCAAAACCAAATCTAATTTACTGCCTAATCCTTTTTGTTTACTTTGGTTCTACAGAAGAGCTGACTGTAACATGCCAGTGTTTAGGCTCTCAACACTGGAGCTCTCTTACCTGCCACCACATATATTTTATCTTAAAGCTGGCATCAACATTTATTTCCCTGAGAATGTTTCAAAGGAGCAAAAGGAAAACACTTGCTCTGTTTAGGAGTCACAGAGCAAGCAGGAAAAACTTCAGGGCAAATAAAAGTATTCTATAGACCATGAGGTCAAGAAACCAGACATTGTTTTGTTTKCAGTTAAAGTCCAAAGTGATCCCAAGTTGTGCCAAAGCCCAACCCACTTTGGTTGAAAGAATACCACTACATTTGAAAGTGCTCCCACAAAAGGCCGCTTAATCATGCTTCACGCTTCTGCCTTCGAGCACTGTAGCTAGACTTACAGAGACAAACATACCTTGACCTGAAAATCCAGTACAGTATCTATGTTTTCTCATACTTCTCAGCCTGGATCACGTCCAAGAAAGGGAGGAGAACAGACTTGAGGAGATGGGCAGTCTCCCCTTACATTACTGATATTTGCAGTACTCACTATCTCCATCACCCCTACAYAGCCCTGCACAATCTCTTCTCTGCTGTGATGAAACTACCGCTGAAATTCACTTAGGTCTTTCCTACCCTCTTCAAGACTTTTCTTCTTTTCTTCTTACTTTGTCCCTATCATCAATGGCATTTTCATTTTCTGCGGAAGGATCCAACCTGTGCCTCAGCTGTAAGTTTTAAGTTGAACTCCATTCAACTTAAAACTGCAAGTCTGTATCTGTTTGGTTTTTAAGGAGAATATTAGTTTAATAAGTTCCTTGCAAACATTGTCSTCTCCAATTCCCATTTTTGACCTCATCTTCCATCCATTAGCATGCTGCTGTTTCTCACCATTCTGTATCCCCTTCTACTTTATAGTCCTTCTCTCTAGCTAACCTAGTCCTACTAGTCTACAAACAGCTGCTGCTGCTGCTACAGAACCCCTCTAAATGCAGCCCCATAAGCATGACCTTTATTACAAGAGCATTCTCTCCTCTTCCAGAGGTGTCGCGTTCTTCAACTTGGGTCCTGTCCCTACCACAACAACTTTGCACATGAGCTCACCATTTTCACCCAAGAAAACATCACAGTATATTTCTCCAAACAACACTCCTTTCATTCTCCATTATCATCACATCAAAAATTTCTCCTCTTAATAGGACATGATCTTGCTTCCAGCCTACAACAAGAAATACCACTCTATTCTTTTATAGGAAAAGAAAACAAGGTCTTTCAGAAGAGCTTATTCCACAAATAGGCAAGAAAAACATTTAGTTTGCTGAACAAAATACCTCAGCACGCTTTCAGATCAAGCAGCAGCAGCAGCACTTCCTCCAAGCAACCCAGCAGGGGAAACCACTAGATCAACACAGAGTTCTTCAACAGGACCACTCCTCAAACATGCAGGCAGGTTTGATAAGAGCCACTAATCCCATTCGCTACCTCTGTGCTAAGACCTAGTGTATCAACTGAGGATGAYGTTCCTAGGCTCACTCCCAGCACCCCTGGGCTGTTTTGCTAAATAGGATCAGCTGCTCCCCCATGTCCTTAATGGCCTTTACTCCCTGTTAYACTGCTCTTCTCTCTAGCTCTTTGCTTGTCCTGGTCATTCAGCCCACGCCAATGACTGATGTGGCTCCCACCTGTTCCCTCCCCTCCTCTCACCCCACATCTGGACCTGCTCCCTCTCAGCCTCTCCCTGCCACCGACATCCATGCTGCAGCACTGACTTTCCTAAATACTTCCACATTTTCCTCCATCCTTTCACCTCAGCCCATTCTTTATGTGCTCTTATCCTGGAAGGCTCTTCAGAGGAACTGCTAAATTTAGCAGTATACTGGGACTGCCATCTATCAAGCTGTGCTGCAGCTTCTCACCCCTCTGCCCTGCCAAAACATCTTCAGTGTTTGCCCTGGCCTGAGCTCCTTGGGAGGAGAACATATTTACACTCAGAACCTTTAAGCACCTGGTCCAAGAGCAAACCCCCCAAGCGCTACATTAATTAAGAGCGGCAAGGTGGTGGCTTATGGCAAAGCATTTCACAGCTKGACTGCTTCACATAATGAAATGCTTCCTTTCTAGTTTGTCTTCAAGTGTCTTTTATTTAACTGTGTAAGTGGTCCTCAGACTATCTCTCCAGGGAGGAAAGAAGAACAGTGCAGAGACCTCTTAAGATGCATAAGCACAGTAGCACCTAAGGCAAACATACTCAGTACTCTCTGGTGCCAGTAAAACTATTCAGAAGTTTACAGTGAATTTACAGCTCTACTTCACTATCTATTCAAGACTACACTTTCTTATACCAAAATCAAGTGTCTTCTTTCAGTGTTATCAAAACAAGAGAGTTCAGCCTGTCACTTTAACCTATGCTTTCAAGCTTAATTTATTTTTAAAATAGACTTAAAGTAGAAGAATTGTTCATTAAAGTTAGTGCAAATTGGCAGGACCTTTGTTTTGGCAAGAAAACTGAAGACACAGTTCTTCCCACTCCCCCCCCCCCTTTTTTTTTCCTTTTCATTCTTACCAAATCAAAAAAACATTAGTGACACAACTCAAATCTGCAGGCAACTGCTGCAGGCTGGAGTCCATCGTCTCCTCTTTGTTTCAGTGCTGCAAAGTGGACACATTTCTTAGAACACCTCTATTTTCAGTGKKTTTTTTTTCCCACCTGCTCTACTGATACAATCGCCCTAGGCATCATGCCTGCAGCTGCCCATGTTACTGAAGGTTGCTGGAGGAGAACGCGTGAGACACTCGTGGCTGAGCTGGTCCTCCAGGGGAAGMGCTGTGCTGATCTCCAGCAGCACCGAGCAGCTGAGCTAGCCAGAAGCTGTGTGGAGTGGCACCAGACGGGGTCCTGGGGCTTCCAGAGCCCACCTGGAARCATCCTGCTCCCCCAGGCACTGCGCTGCATGTTCCTGCGTGCCACGTGGTGGCTCCGAAGCCGTGTGCGGCCGCGCGGATGTGCAGCGCTCCCGCGGCCCGCAGAGCCGGGGCCCTCGCCGAGGGCGCTGCCGCGCGACGCTGCGCGGGCGCAGAGCTGCCTGCCCGCCTGCCGCGTAACCCGCTGGCTGCTGCACTCAAAAAGGGAAGCTGTAGCCTTGAAAGATGCCTCTCCTCCATCAACCCACTTCATGGCATCAGTTCGTTATTATTTCTTTCCTGTCTACTACTATGGTCTGCCTATTTAATAGTAATATCAACAAGGCTAAGAGAAACTTCTCTGCTCTTTCCACTTCTGCAGTCTTATGCTCCCCTTATGTATTTGGCCACATGTCTATGGCCTGTGTGTGCAGCAGCCAATATACCCGAGGTGCCCTTCCCACAATTGCTCATCAGCAATTATGTTTCTGCAAGCAGACAAGGTCAGATCCCTGAAGCTTGGCATGGACGCAAGCCGTATTTTAAACAGCATTCAGTAAATCCCATCTAACGTGCATCTGGACCTGGCAAATCACGTTAAATCTACACAGCTAGACTGAACTGGGTGCTTTTTTTGAGGGGTCACTTGCAACACAAGCAAGAGGGACAAGATAAAAGCTCTCACACCTCAAGCAGACTTCTGTGACCTTTACACTTTCTGAGGCTTCACCAAATTACATTTCAGTGCRTCTTGTATTGTCCCCTTCACACTCCCAGCGCGGTGGCTGAGACTCACCTCTGCCTGACTTGCAACACTGCTTTTTCCACAGCATTTCGCCAGATTGTTGGGGCAACTCAGGCCCATGCTCTTTTCCAATCTTCCTTTGCCAATCCCATTGTGACACTGCATCCTGGAGCAATATGTGTTTGGAGCTGTGATGTCTTAAGCAGCTAAGTCTGCAAAATAATGTGTTGGGGAGTATGGCTTTCTGCAAGGAACAAGTACTGGAATTTCCTAGCAGCATAGGCCAGGCTTTCGACTCAGAGCAGGAGGAACATGCAGCAGAGCTGAGGGATAGTTGTTATTGGGAAAGYTATGTAGGTAAAAGGTTAAAATAATGCCATTGGCTTGGGTTTCCTGCAAGAAGGCAAAGAGTTATCTGAGATCAGAGTTAACCATTCACAAACGCTGATGTGCCCTGTGGGGACAAAATAGGATTGCTCTGCTCTCCTTGGCAGAGGTTAGGAGAGGTTATTTGGGAGAGGATAACTGAGGCAAGAGAAAACCTAATAAAGAAGCAAGAGTTACAAAAGCAAGAAGCAAGGTTACAAAAGATGACTCTCATTTTCACAGTAAAACATGTACAGGGTACCCTTGAAGTGATTCTACACATAAAATGGAAGTTAATTGAGCCAGGTGAAGCTAACCACAAACCTTTACTCTAGAAGAAAGAAGAGGAATGTGCATGGTAAAATTGAGGCCCATAAGCAATATGTTTTTGAGTACAGAAAGGCAGAGGAAACTAAAAAAGAATTTGTGACTGGTGGCAGAGGCAAAGCTAGTATGGGGAAGCTCAGCAACTATTTAACATGAGACCACACTGTAATTTGCATCTGGGACAAAAGAAACGTAGCAAGATGCTACTGGAAGATCCAGAATTAACCTGGGAAAAAGCAAGGAAAATCTGCCTCCCAAAGAGGGGCTCCCCATTACACTGACAGAGTAGCCTGGCAGAGACTGACAGCACTCTGACAGTGCAAGCACAGCCAAATRTCTGAAGTAGTTCAAGAAAAGAGATGAGAGACATGAAGGACACTGAAGACAAAGTCCACATGCAAGCCGAGTATTCTGGAAAGATGACCAATGCCAAATACTTTTCTATATTTGATGTGTTAGTGGGTTTCTGGTAGGTGCTGTTTACATGCCAGATCGTTTAATACCACTGCCAAAACAGCCTCCATCTCCCTCCAGTTCCTCAAAAAAGTCTACTTTTTTTTATCTCCAAACAGATGATTTGTGATTTAGACTAAATACTTATATAATACGTAGAATGAAAAATCAGTGAAGAGTGAAGTCCAGACCTGAGTTTACATGTCAATCCAAGTTAAATACACTCTGTTTGGTCTCAGATGAACTGTGAACTATAGTTGTCAGATGAACTGCTCTTGACCAAACCCCATGATACGCAGTTCAGTCTCCCAGGATAGGATGGTCTGCAATTTCTCGGGTATTGCTGTGGACTTACAGAAATCTCTGAATTAAGAGAATTCCACCTGAAGGCCCCAGGAGGCTGATTCATAGCGTTGAAAAGATGAATGACAATCATGCAGAATTTGAAAAAAAAATCAGTGCAATACCTCAGTTGTTGGAAAGCAGCGTGGATAGAGCTGTAGGAGCAAAAATGCCTAATAAAGAACACACAGAGAAAAAACTATTCAGAGGAAACAGAGCCTCAGCATCTTGGTCTCAGAAGTCATATAACGACTGTCTTGTAGGTGCTTGGTGATAGTAACTACTAGGCTGTGGTCTAAAAATGTCTTGGCTTGTATTTGGAGGGATTTAACCTTTGTCACGCATTGCACAGGGAGCCCTGTGATGAGCTCCAGGATCTGGAGTCTGTGTCTGCAGCAGGACACATCTGGGGTGAGGCCCAAAGTTATTTGAGCTTCATCTTCTTTTTGAAATCATAGGCACTAAAATATCAGATGAAAGAATATGATTTGCTACCAAGASGACCATAAAAAACAGGTCAAATAGTGGAAAAATTCAAATTTGTTTTTTATTCTAGATGTAATACTGGTGCAACAAGTCTGCATCTGTTTGAAGAGCTTTCCTCATTCTGCAGGAGATGCTCCTGATTGTTGACCAATCTTCACAGTATGTTTAAAGATCAGATTTTATCATCTCTCCTGCACGTGCTTTTCCAGATTATTTTACTGTTTGGCTACTACTCAGCTAAGTACTTACAAAGAAATCTTTCACACAGATTTAAAAGTAAAAATTCCACTGAAAAACAAAACAAAACAAAACTTCAAGTTAAGTTGTACAAATTCAAGTTAAGCTCAGATACTTATTTAAATGTCTTCTAAATAAGACTGCATTTAAAGTTTCGTTTTGTTTTGTACAAATTTGTACAAATCCTAAACTTAATAATAATATTCCTCAGGGATATTTACTACTGCCAAATTTCTTTCAGCAAGTCTATTACAAAATACACTTCTGTGCGTCTAGAGACTAAAATTTGCAACGCTAAATAAAGGCCCAAGAACTCCTGAAATAGTGCTGGAGGATTAAGCTCTCAGAAGTAGAAGGCAGACTGTCTGAGCTGAAAAATTTATAACTTCTGTTATCACAGCCACTGCTGTTAATGCACAGTGATCAGCAAAATGACAGAGGTCACAAAAGGAAAACTGCTTATTAAGCAACATCTCCCTTTTCCAGCGTTGGACAATTCCCCACAGAACTCTCCGGAGTTTCTGTTGGTATAGTTAAAAATGACTCYGTTAATTAAGCTTTCCTCAAAAGATTATGTCTTAGTATATTAGATACAATCAAGAAAATCAGGCTGCTTTTTTTTATTATTATTATTAAAGTTTTCTTCTGTTTTCTTCCTCCTTCTCCTTTTACCTGCTTTCCTTGAGGCAGCTCTTAATCTCCCACTCCAACTGCTGCTTAACAACACAAGGGAAGCAAAAAAAAAAAAAAAAAGCTGTGGTGTGGTAAATAAGACAACTTCCAATGAAGAATTCTGTTTTGTGAACAGAGTATAAAAGCCACGAATAAAAGCTGCTGCTTTTCCTTTTCTGGACACCAATGGCTTTCCAGAAAGCAAAAAGCAACTCCGCAAGGTGCCATGCAGCGGACATGCCCCTTGGAGCTCCCTGTGTGTTCCCCGCCCTGCCGCAGGGCACCCGTTCCCACCCTCATGGCCTCCCTTCTCTCCCCTGGCATCTCTCTGGCAACTGCTCACACAGGACACAGCACCAGTGGCGCGGCGCCTCAACCGGCCTTTTCGGCAGCCAGGAGCTGCATCAGAGACATCTCTTTCTCTGTCACAAAACAGATCTCTAAGACCTAATTTACGACTTCTGTAACATTGTGGCTATAAACTAGACCTGATTGATGACTGCTGGGGAAAAAAACTCGTTCAAATTTATCCCTGCAGTCAGTACGTTCAACAGAATTACAAGAGGGGTTAATTTAGCCTGTTGATTCCACTTATATCTAAAAACAGCAGCCTTTCTTTTCAATAATCAGTTGCCTTAAAAATAAAATTGCACTTTTCTTGGGCATAAATATTTACTTGACGCAAAAAAAAATAGTATCATTAACAAGGAAATTTTGTATTGACATTGGCTTTTAACTCCATGTCTAGAAAATCAAGAATATGAACATGCAAGGTTAAAGAAAAACATTAAGTAGGCTGAAATTGCCAAAATATAAACAGAGACTTTCAGTGCTGTCACCTCTCTCTGCTGTCAAAAATATAATTTAATATTCTCTGGTGTTAATGGAATGACCCCAATAAATTCCCCAAAACTACTTGGAAATTAAAAGAAAATAGTGATTGTGGAATAAAATCCCTTTTGTTCTGAAACAGAACGTCCCAGACCAAGGGTGACAGTAGCTATGGTCCCTTTCCACCCTCCACTCCTTGTCCCGCACTGCGCAACAGCCCCTGCMTCGCAGCCTGCAGCAGCTGCTGCCCAAACCTGCGCACTCCTCCGCACGCACGAGAGAGGCCAGAGAACTTTCCCATACTGATAAAGCCTAAGGAAATATATAGAGGTATATATAGATAAATAATCCCATATTGTAAAAGCTAATGCCATAGCTAGAGGGATTTTTAGTCAGTCGTTTGCAACAAACTGAGAATGGTTTGAGAAACACCCAAAGGAAGGCAGGTACCCAGCACACCTACTCATGCCAGGACCATAAATAAAGAAGCAGAAACCCTTCCTGGAAAGACAGCTCGAGGGTCACTCCCTTGGATAATGTGTACTGAAGCACTCAGTACTTCTAGCAATGCTCTGTGAAAGGTCTCCAGTGTAACTTTTAACTTGGAGATAGCTGACTGRCTGAGCACAGTTAAGGACTTCCCTCAACTGTGATCAAAGCACCTAAAACACCCCTGTGGGGACATGAGCAGCAGAACATCTTGATCAGTGGCTCTGTATCTAGCCAACACACCCAGTTTAATGAAAACCTGGGATTTTTTTTGCATAACACACAAAAAGGAGAACATCCATAGATTAAGGTTAGGCAAGGATCCAGGTAATAGAACTTACAACACAGGATAAGTTCTGCTTGAAGAAAACAGAACAGCTATAATTTAAAATTAAACAATCTTGCTCCAGTGTCATCAGGCATCACCATGTCCATCCAGCCTCTCTGTATTCCTGGACTCACTTCTTCCTGTTCCCCTCTGCCTGACACAATGGTCAGAAGGACAGCAAGGGCTGTTTCCCTCATGCTAATACATATTTAATAAACACTTCATATAGCTAAACATGTTTCCCAGTTCTTTAGTAGCTATCAATCTATTGGTTCATTATCCTATTTCCTGACAGTCTCCTCCCCATCCTAGAGAGCAATGTCATCTGGCTAACAAGACATATTAAATAAAAGATAGCTTGATTACAGCTGAGAATACTAGAATAAAAAAAGGAGGGAGGATGGGAGGGAGGGAGGGAGGGAGGAAGGAAGGAAGGAAGGAAGGAAGGAAGGAAGGAAGGAAGGAAGGAAGGAAGGAAGGAAGGGAAAGAGAGATATCACTATCACTTTTTCCACTTGAAGATTCATTAATGCCCTTAGCTTTCAGCCAGGTAAGTATTACAAGATAAATCAGTTCATGCATGCTACAGAAATAGCTCAAAAAAGGAAAAACATGACAATATTAATTCACATTCCCTCTTTGGAATTTAGGACAAATTCTGTTTATTTTGTAGTTTACTTTATACTATAGGGAAAATGTTTTTTTCCCAGGAATGCATCTCTCTCRGCATTGCCTGTGCTTGTTGGTCCCCTCTGTGTGCATTTTCTCTTGAGTACCATGCTGTATAAAAAGCAACACAATGTGCTTTTCCATCAGTTTTTCAAAACAGGTTCTTCCCAGACAGCTTCAGGTTAGTACACTCTGAAGCAAAAGCAACTTGCAAAGGTGCATGCTGAATCACTAACCCATTCCTACTATATTGTCYTTGACAGTCTGCATCCCTAATAGTCATGGCTTTATGTACTGCATGTTTCCAGATGCTGGCAGTGAAAAACTTCTGCAACACTTTTTCTGCAAAGCTGTGAACAAACCTCATCAACTTCCCCAAAACTGGCAAGAGGGAATGGCAACAAGCAGAAGTACTTGTGCACATCCCGGAAAAGCATAAAAGGATGAAAGAGTGGAAGGAAGGATTGCAAAGCACAATAAAAAGGCAAAAAGRAAAGGAAAGGAAAATGGCACAAAGATCCTGGTAAGTTCAACGAGCTGACGTTCAGTTTACCTTTCAGCCTTTTATCTCTATACTGTGTGACAGTGAACRGTGCACAACACGATTTAGTACATCAGATAAGGAAACTTTTGAAATTTCTCTGGACATCTTGTTGCCATGTTCTTAAAATGCAGTTTTTCCATCCTGCTAATGTGAAGTCTTTTAGTATTTTTCTCAGCCTGGGAGTCAGTGTTTAACAGAAGCTAGCAAGCAAGACAGCTTCAAAGCAAGCTGGCAAGTTTACAAATAGCTTGCACACAGCCTTGTGTACAGCAAGTGGGAGAGAAAAAACTTCCACTGAAAACAAGCTAAAGCCCTAGCTAGTGCCTTAGCTTTAATTTTATCTCCCATCCTACCCCTTGCTACTTGCTTGGCCAAGCAAAAGAGCTAACTTGCAGGAAGGCACCCACTCTGCTGTGCGTAGGGTGACTTGCACCTTGCTCCCATTGGCCTCCCCAGTGGAGTGATAGGTTGTGTAACAGCAGTCCAGCCTGGAAAATGAGATCTGCTGGGACACGATTCCTTTCTTACCCAATTTCTTCACAGCAGATTGCCAATTCTCAAATTAGGTAGAAGGGGTAAGTCAGGAAGATTTGTGTGCAAAGACTAAATACATATTTTAGCATTTGTTAATTATTAACATGTTCCCTCCCTTGCAGGCTGTGTGCACTGGCAACCAGAAGCAGAGAAGAGGACAGAGTCTGTGAAGACAGCTGAACACACCATGGGGCTCTGCACACCAGTGTCTCCAAAGGAAGGAAGAGATCACTCATAAAGTTGGGGAAAGCTGTTGAGAAAGCTGAAATTACCTCCTTCCCTCATTGCCCATAGGGGCAGTTCTAGGGACTTTCTAGCTGCTCTCAGAGCTGTTAGTCATACTGAAGACTGCCTGGCAGGCGTGAAGCAGCTCTTTGTCCGAGGAAACTGGGGTTTTAAATTTCAGATGTTGCACTCCCAAAGAAACGAAGGACATTCATCTCTATCTAGTACCCAATGGCATTCCCGCAGGCTAATTTCAGGGAAAAACAGGTTTTTCCTTTGGTTGGAATATGGATGATTCTGGTAAGAAGGGGAAAAACAAAGGTCCCCTCCCCTGGCAACAGTGGCAGGATGTTGTCAAGAGACACCTGAATAGAGATGGAGACAGAAGAAAACAGCCTCTTTCAGGACTAGCCAATTAAAGGGATACCCAACAACCCTAAAGCTACTGCCTTACCCCACCACCTGGAAAACTCTGCTTTGCAAACACAGCACTGCATGAGATAGCCCTTCACCTTTTTGAGCAGCCAGACTTTGTGTTTAGTGGAAATGAGACCTTTCCACTTCTCCAGTTGTCAGCCAAAATGATGTTTTGTTCAAAGCTAACTAGGACACACTAAATATCACAGAAATAGAGAGGCTGCAGTTTGCTAGGGTACTATAGAGCAGCAGATAAATGTCTTCTTCCATGGAGATGAGGGCAAGAGTCCTGCTTCTCATGGCCAATAATTTTGCTGACGGAAATTACAAAAGACAGAAACTGGCATCTCCAGTACAAAACTATTTTTAGGACCATTCACGATCATTTCAAGACATGTGATGCAGAATTTGGAACCCTCCTCAAAATCTGGGTAGCTGTCAACATGGGCTAGGCATAAGTGATTCACTATCTGAAACAGTAACCAAAACAAGCTTTTCCCCTAGCTAACTGTTTTTACATCACTCTTCCTCTTTCCTCAGTTGCTGATGAATCACTATCTTTTGACAATCTCATGTTCACAAAAAAAAATCTTTTTTAAAAATTGCTAACTATTTGTTCCAGAATGTTTCCTTATAGTTCMCGTAAATCTGAGCTTTGCAAATTATCCTCACATATTTATGAGGTATGATCCTATAAAATCCTCCAAAAGACACTATTTTAAAACAAGTTATTTTTTACTCAGTAGGAAGCAGCCAGCTCAGAAGATAAAGCGAGCATTTTATTACCTAAACATATCCCCCAAAGCGTCAGTAAATTACACAACGCAGACTTGGCGGCTGCTGTCGCTCGCCTCCTACATCATATGGCGATGCCAGGAACTTTAGTAACCCTTGCCCTACATACTCCACTTTCTGAAAGAGAAATGATGAAATCAAAAGTTGTTTTACCTAAAGAGGAAGATAAGCAGTGTTTACTGACCTAGAAGTCTTGGACAAAAGGTGTGACAGAGTAAAGGGGTTGGAATGCTCATGCATGTGGTGAGTTTATGTCCCTGCATCAAAAACTGCATTTGTTGGTGCAGACTCGGGGAGAATTTAAATACATTCATTGTGCTAAGTTACGTTGCCCCAAACGAGTCAAAGCAGCTAAACAGTCAATTAATTTGCCAGAACAAAAGTAAAAATAATTTGTGTGTTATTTCCTTGTGTGTTTATTATATAGTGCAAGTAGCTCAATATACTTGTTGCTCTGTGGATTTTGCAATTGCAGCCACTGCATCTGCAAAACTACACAGTTGTCCCTGCTGAGGCCTGCTGAGGAGCAACACAGCCAGGTGTTAAAGAGCTTTCGGGGAGTGAGCTCAGACCTGATACTGTGTTGAGTTTAGCTGGAGTAATATAACAAAACTAGCTATATTCTAGTCTGCTTCAAATCAGGTCCAGCTAGACTGGTAAGCAAAAATAAAAGAAACCCTCAAGACTGCCCCCTAATGCCAACAGCAAAACTGCTCCAACAGCAGTTGCATTAGGCATGCTGGATGGGAGTTTAGTCAGAGAATGCAGGTATTTTGAATCAAAAACTTGTGTGRAAAAAAAAAAGCCTACAGCCTACATCTAAATTGTGAGAGAATTATTCATTTTACGGTTGGCAAGAAAATGTGGATAAGAGATCATTCTAGTTCTAYTGACAATTCTCAATTAAATCGTCACTTGAGCCAAATATTTTCCTGTTTCCCATTTCCATGCTATGTTTTTTTTCTCAATAATTTATTATTATATAAACTTAATAATAATAATAACATAATAAGTTATAAATTTATTATGATTCATATTTTTATTAATAATGATAATTATACCATTACTACTACTATTTTGAAAGGAGAGTAACTTAGTATCAAAATGAGGTGCTTAAAATGTAGTAATGCTTTTATTTAAGGACAAACCAAGCAAGAAGGTGTGTTACTTTGCCAGGAAAGTACTTTGTACCTTAGGTGGTATTATAAATACACAGCAAGGCAGTATGCAAGGACTGCATTTTTAGAGATATATCAGCTGGTGGCCACACTGAGGACATTTCATATTGTCACTTAGTTTAATTCATGAGAGACCTTGAACCAGGCACAGCTTTGCAGTACTCTATTTAATCATCCTGATCATAACAAAGGAAATTTGTAGGAACTTGATCAGGGGGGAAAAAAAAAAAAAAAAAAGATATTAGAGAATCATGGAATCATGGAACACCTTGTATCACTAGAGGGCAGTAGGCAACCCCTAATCTCACCATTCTCACAAAGGAATATACTGCCCAGTCCAAGAGACAACTATGAAAGAGTGGAGTGTTTTGAAGACAGCACACTTCTTATTTTTGAAATGCTCCTTTTACAAATAGAATTGGGAGGTCCCAAAAGAGAAGGAAGTGTGCTGCATTAGAGGAAGAATTCTCTCTGCTTGCTATGACTGTTCATATTGCTCTACTTTATTTTTTAAAGCTTCTGGTGAAAAGGAATAGAGGTAATGCTGGTTTTATGACCTGGTCCAGGTGAACGGGCTGTGCCTGACGCCTGACTGCAGAGGCGTGGGGGGAACAGCCGGGATGTTCCAAGTGCCAGGAACAAACTGTGAGCCTGACTCTTCCCTCCGTGTATCCTGTCAGTCTCGTATGCAGGTATCAGGGGGTGCGGCAATGCCATCCCTCACTGACGGCATTTTCTATCAAACCTCTTACTATATCCGTGCAGCAGCGCACAGCTTAGTTCTTGACATATGAAGGCCAGACATATGTTCCAGTCCTACTCCATGAGAACTATTTAAAGGAGTTCTGCATCAGGTTCCCTAATAAAACTCTCATTGAGAAGCCCCAGATTAGACCCTGATTCAAGCACACACAGAGGCACATGCCACAGCCTCTCRGTTCCGCGCAGCTCTGCCAATGCTCTAGTGCACCAGGGCCACAGGGGACATGCATCTTACCCTCACGTACGCTCATCACAGGGTCTGGTATCACTGATRGCTGGCATCACTGGTATCTGGAGCGGAGGAGTGGTCTGCAAGTTCAAAACCTTTCTGGCATTGAAGCTGACAGACAGACAGACAAATACCACTGCAAATCATGCTGTGGCAAGGCAGTCCAGAAACAATCACTCCGAGGAAAGTAATACTCTCTCACATAACAGCACCTGGCAGAGGTGCATCACTGGGTGGAGATGATAGATGAAAACTAAGTTCTGCACTTCTATAGAGGTGAAAATTTGGATCTTAACCTATAAAACAGCCATTTGTGCCTTTCATTGATGTCTTCAGGCTTGTGGAAAGATGATATCTGAACATGTAAATCCAGTGTTTGGTACTGATATATCCACTTACTCTTCCCAGCTCTCCATTCTGGCACTGACATATTGATTGCTTGATACTTGATTTTCGCTACCTCATCCCAAAATTAGAAAAGGCAGTAAGTGATGTCAGATGCTCCATCCTCCAGATGCCCAGTCTCCGGGCACAATCCATGCTGTGCCACCACCTCTTCTTCTGGAGCACTGGCAAAAAAATGACTTTGCATCATCAAAAGCAGCAGTGCCTGGAGCTCCGGACAGGAGTCAGCATCCTGTCATAACCTCCCATTCCTCTCTCTCAAACTGAGGTCTTGCAGCTTCTAATGCCTCTGCAGAATATGCTCTGCCTCTGCTTTGATGCTGTACTAGTCTGCACCTCCACTGCACCTATCACATTCACCAGGATCACTTGCTAGAAACATCCTATACTCTGGAGAAAGTCAGTGTTTTGCAGGTCTTCCTGAGTCTCTCTTACATTACTCCTTTTTCATSTATTTCCTCTGTGCTTTGAAGCCATTCCAGATGAAGATAGAAAGGGGAGAAAACGAATGTCCTGGCAAACTTCAAGGAGGATGGGTGTGAATGTGAGGGAACAGAGCTATGCTAAACCTTCCCAGACTGCCAGAAAAATGGTCCCACCAGGTTGGAGCAGAGGACCACCTTGCCCCATTATCCTACCTCCCACGTTAGAAGGAATTGGACTAGGGAAGAAGAGGGCGAGCAGAGAATGTTGCTTATCCAAAACACTTCCATAGCTTCCAAAGGAGGCATTCATACTTCCTGTGCAGCAGCAGGCTGCAGCCCTCTCTCTTCTGTGTGACAGAAGGGGTCTTGCCTTGCTATTGCTAAAGGTGCAAGAAATGATTGTTTTTAGGCCAGGATACGCAATCTGATTTCAGTTGATTCTGAGAAATATGTCTGTTCTTCCCATATATCATAACCTCTAAGATTATCTTTGTGCCAAAAGTTCAGAAACTGGTGACGTTTTTTTGTAGTGTTCAAATACAAAGAACTGGACTTGAAGGGAGAATAAACAAACTTCCTGGATGCAGGGAGTTTTTTCAGTGTTCAACAAGAAAGGCAAGACTCTCAGAGAATAAAAATTCAGATATGGGAGGGCCTCCCATCAATTCAGAGTAATGTGATGATCCTGCCCTCAGCAATGAGAACCATCAACCCAGCAATAATAATGTGAAAAAGCAACTGGACAGGGCTCGCTGCAGGAATCCAAAATCCATCTACTTCTACAGAGGAAAGGAAATAGAAGAGATGATTCCCATCATTTAGCCCTTATTGCTATMGTTTGTTTGTGCTGTGGTTATTTTAAACCCAATATCTAGACTCAAAAAGATGAGTGTCGCAAGTCCATAATGAGACCTCAACATCAAATTATCTTCCAGAGTAAGCAACAACGGTACATTCCAGAAATAATCCTTTGGGAGTCAACGAGACAGAGAGCAGAGAACAGAGAACAGTTGGACCACTCAGCCTCTGGGAAGCTGAAATAAAGGCAGGTGAATCCAAAGATTATGACTTCACTGTGAAAAACTCCACTGAGTTCTAGCCCACACTTCAAACACAGTACTGAGGTCCATAACAATAACATGCTTGAATTACAGCATTACTCAATTAGTAAAATTTGCAGAATTTGCTCTACTCTCACAGATCAGGCGATTCCTTTTCCACTTTTGTTAGAAAGTCATGGCTAGGAGTAAAGAACTCTAGAGGGAATTAGGCTCTCAATTCTACTGCATTAGTATTGTTTACAAAGCAGTCGTGAGTATAATGAGATGTTAATGACTCTTAATGAGCCAAGTTATAAAACAGCACATGGTTAAGCACAGTAAACAAAAAGGCTGTATTTCCCTCCCATTTATTCTGCTTTGTACAGGTACAGAAGGGCTGAATCTCAATGAATTACATCCAGTTGAGAATAGAGTGAAAGAGCTGAATCCGGTCTATAGAAGAAAAAGAAAGAAAGAAAGAAAGAAAGAAAGAAAGAAAGAAAGAAAGAAAGAAAGAAAGAAAGAAAGAAAGAAAGAAAGAAAGAAAGAAAGAAAGAAA
>NW_020454427.1:7060087-7063401 GCF_003342845.1 Nothoprocta perdicaria | reverse complement strand
AAGAAAGAAAGAAAGAAAGAAAGAAAGAAAGAAAAGCACTTCCTTTATGCCAAATCAAACTGGAAATGAATTACCCTTGGACTAAATGTGCACACAAGCAGCTATTAAGTGAAAGTCTTTCCTTTGCAGCCTAAGATGAGGAGAGAACAGAGGGGGTGGACATTCTATGATCGKTACACCTGTGTTTGCAGAGAGTCCTTCTGGTCTCCTTCAGTCTTCATTTGATAGCAGGAAGCTGCCTCGCTATACCCTCCCAGTCACAAGAAATCTAAGTTACATATTGCCAAAGATACTAGACTACCTACGTAAACCTCACTGAAATCAATGTTAAAACGATAGCCAAGTATGAGGTAGGCACCCAAATACCTCTGATAACTGTAATACCTGCCTACAGAGTCTTTGTTTGCTATAAATAAAACATTTTTATTAATGAGTTATTACCCTGGGATTTCAAAATTAATTATTTTAACAGAAAATGGAAAGCTCAATAGTGAGACTTGTATTCCAGTGCTACATATATTCCAAGGACTGTTTTGCATAATAATACAGCCCTTTTTAATTTTTAAGTGCACTCAGGGATTAAAACCAGGTGATAAAAGAGGCAAGCGGGCAGAGAAGTCAGTACTAACCAGAAACATCAAGGTTCGATATTACTGAAGACACTATATGCTAGATGTATAAATGAGCAATAACATCCATCTATTTAACTCGTGCACCCCACAGCTAAGATAACAGACCATTCCCTGTGCACATGGGCAAAGTAGCATGACAGGCATGAGCTAATTTGGCTCCGTGGCAGCACCAACAGCAGCGAGCTTGTTTACAGCCCCCACAACACGGATGGCACTAACAAGATCTTCAAGCCATGCTAAGCTCCTTGTCTGTCAGGCTAATTCTAACGGGGTTTTTATTGCAAGGCACCTACCTGCCAGGCTACCTGAGTGCCGCAGTGTTCTGATGCAGCCGCCTCGTGGCTGGTTTCAGAGAGATTCAATTGATTGCCATTTTAATGGAATTTATTTCCCACTTGAAATTCTAGTCTCACTGTAATACTATGTCAAAATTAGAGACTTGTCAGTTCTCACAAGAAAAGATTTATCTTTTGTTTCTATTTTTAAAGAGCCCYGCCTTGCTAAAAGTGGGTCCTGAGCTGGTACCAGGTGGGTCTGCTCCCTTGTCTGGTGAATGCCCAGTTATGGGAATCCCATGAATTTTGGGCTGAAATCTGACCAGCCACTAACTCTGACATGTTGTCATTAAGAGAGCTGCTCATCCATTTTCAACAGGACAATTTAGAGTATCTCTCTGCTACGGTTGGGAACAYACCTAGTACAAACACACAGTACACACAGTCTCAGGTTACATCATACTTACAGAAGCATTTCACAGGTAAAATCTGTGTCAAGCTTTGTGCCAAATTGAATCAGTTTCTGACATTGGCTATAATACCTATAACTATCCCRGTTTTTTAATTAGTGGAGAGTCTTTTCTATGTAATTTTGTATACATTTGCTAAATTATAAGCCTTACTATATATATGTCTCACTCAAATGAAAGCCAATAGAAGGAGATATTAAAAATCACAGAACTATATGAAAGAATGACTCCCAAATAAGCAATATTCCCAAAAAGCATTACATTGTTTTCTGCAGGTGCCATTCAGCAGGTCTCATTTCTAACTTTTATTATACAGGATATCCTCTCAGCTCCTGCACTACTGAGAGGCTCCTGCACAGCCGAACGGGACATCTCCAGAAAGGCA
The DNA here is from genome assembly GCF_003342845.1 of Nothoprocta perdicaria. Lineage (NCBI taxonomy): Eukaryota > Metazoa > Chordata > Aves > Tinamiformes > Tinamidae > Nothoprocta > Nothoprocta perdicaria. Next base: position 7,061,639 of record NW_020454427.1, on the reverse strand, counting down.
GTTAATAGAGACCACGGTCAGAGCTCAGCCTATAGAGATCATAGACAGTGGTTACCTTTGTGTCCAATGCTGTCCTACTTCACAGGCGGGTTCCGTGCACCTCACAAGGCAACATGTGCATCCAGMGAAGCTTTCCCAGGTCCTGAAATAAAATAGTACCGTTCCTCGAGTGTCCCTTTCTTAATTTCCCACTTCAGCTGCCCCAGAGACATGGGGCTGAAGCTGATGGACAGACTGCAAACTGCAGGGTGTGCTAAATCTGTACATCTGGAAAGGTGTAAAATTATGGAGAGGTATTTATGAATAGAGCATAAAATTACTGAAAGGGGATCTTTATGAAAGTCTATCTGACACCCAGAATACCCCATTTTAGAGTTACATGGGGTTTGTAATCCCAAAAAAATAAAGCAGGCGGCACTGATATTACAGTACCAAACATACCTAGGATAAAACGTGCCTCCTTGGAGGGCAACGCACAAAAGGCACCCCGAAGAACCCAACAGCACCCAGCAGCTTTGCGAGCCGGTGGACAAAGGCCGAACTGGGTAGAAGCACCCTGAGATACCTGCTGACTACATAACCCCAGGATCAATGTTGCAGAGCGCTCGCGCACTACAGCATCCCACAGCGCCAGGCTGGGAGCAAAGGCCATCACCTCTGGAAACCTGAGGCACTCCTAGAGGCTCCCTGCTTTTGAGGAGAGTGCCTACAATCCAGCCAGCAGGAGCAGCAAGCCATGGCTACAGGAGAGGGTGTTTCCATACAAGACCAACTTGGGTTGGTCATAATTGCCTAGTTCGTCACCTTCTTGGTTCATCACCTGGCTGAAATGGGTGAGGAAAATGGAGGAGTGTCACCTCTGCACCGGGATGCAGGGGGAGAGACGASAGCAGGCAACAGCTGGAAGCAACAGCAGCATCAAGGTATGAGATGTCTCTGCAGCTGTGGGGGAACAAGATTGTGACAGATGAACTCAGATCTAGAGACGGAGAGCAACAACAGCCAGCTACAAAAGGGCTGGAAATGGCTACTCCAACGTTGCTACCCCAGGAGAGCCTCACCTCATGGGCAAGGGCAAGCAAAGTCACACGGAGAGCTGGCATAGCCAGCAGGAGCTCCTGCAGCTAGCAGGGAGTAGCAAACCGCCCTCCGGGTGGGATCTGTAGCAGCTTCTACCTTTTCCTGGTCCCTGCTGGCCCTGAGGGCGGCCCAGCAGGAGCGCAGTCGCCCTCCTGTTAGGCCAGGTCCYGCGGTCGTGCCTCCTCTCGCAGTGTCTGCAGCCTCAGCCGCACTGGTTAGACCCAAAACCAGGCTAGACCAGAAGGCAGTTGGCCAACAGCAGCCTCAGTTATATAGGAGCTTAAAAAAGAAAAAGAAGAAGAAAAAAGTAACTTGGAGAAGTAACTTGGAGGGGATCTGTTTCCATCAAACGGCAGAAGTAGGAGCCCTCGGGTGTTTGGAGGGCAGCAGGTGCCCCGTCGGCGGAGGCTGCCGAGGGTGGCGATGGGCGCGCGGTGCCGCTGCCCCCGAGCGGTGCCAGGGCCCCGCCGAG
>NW_020454427.1:7039877-7059022 GCF_003342845.1 Nothoprocta perdicaria | reverse complement strand
GGCGGGCGCGGGGCTGCCCGGCGGCGCTCGGGGCCGTTTGGCGGCGTTTGCCGGGGCGAGGCGCGAGCTGCCGGGCGGCCCCAAGGGCCGGGACCCCCCTCTCCTTCCCTCTGCTCCTGCCGCCGCTTCCCCGCCCGCCCCCATTGCCCCCCCCCGGCGCGAGGCAGCCGGGCCGAGCCGGGCCGGGCCGGGCCAGGCGGCGRCGGCGGCTCCGTGTCCTTGCGCTCGCCAGGCGAGGAGCGCGGCTGGCCGGGCGGAGGGCCACGGAGAGGAAAGTTAACAATGCTGTGAAAATATGTTTGCAGAAAATAGACAATTGTTGGATTAAACGTATTCAAGTATGAAATAATGCCTTTTTGTGTAAAAAACCTCAGCAATGTGAGCGTACAAAAGTTCCCCTGTGGCAGTTACTTGCTCCCTTTGTGAGCTTTGCGCTCCGGCGTCTCCACTTGGCGCGTTTAACTCAGAGCCCCCCTTTAAACGCGATTGTTTCTTTCTTTTTAATGACATTTACCGGATCAAAACATGCTGTTAATTCGATCAGAAAGCTTTACCCTCCCTAACAATGCCACAATAATTTCTCCTGAAGTTTGTTAAATTGACCAAAATTAGGCAAATGAATAGGGGGTCTGTAGGCGACCCCGCTCGCAGGTGACACCGCATAATGCACTCTCGGGCCAGCTGCGATCCCCTCTTTATTTGCCCCTCTTTTCTTTGACCCGCATTATTAAAATTTAGACCCAATGAAACTATTCATACTTTTCAATGGGACATTTTCCTATAGGATAATAGGCTACAAATTGAGCCTCTCCAAAGGGGGGAGCCGGGGGGGCGGCCCGGCGGCGCCCGGGCACACAGGGACACAAAAAGGGAGCGTCGTGTGCCAAAGGCGGGCGGGCCGGCGGCGGGGGGGGCGTGTGCCAGCCCCGGCCCCACACCTGCCGGGCTGCCCCCGCCGCATAAAGCGGGGTAAACACAAAAAGCCGCGCTGCCATCTCTCATAAAGATGGACGTGTCACCAAGTCGTGTGAGAAAAGCCTGAGAACAAACGGGGCCACTCCGTCTCCAAGGGCTCTCCCTTGAACTGGGCGGAACAGCCTATTAAGGGCTTACTTAATTACTTTAATGACTCTGGACAGGCTTTAAAATGCAGTCAGCGCTCGGGCAGGGGAGGGGCGGCGGCGGCGGCGGGGGGGAGAGGCCGCCCTTGGCGAGCGGCGCTGGGCGCGCTGAGGCCGCCGCTTCCCCCGCGCCCTGCGCCGCTTCCCCGCGCCCGTGGGGGCGCCGCGACCCGCGTGGGGCAGCGCGGGCCCCGGCGAGGGGGGAGCCCGCGGGGGGGGGGACACGCACACACGCACGGAAGGGGCAGCCGCCGTGGCCGCCTCGCCATCCCTGATCTTTAATGCATGCCCAGCGCCGCTCTCCCTAATCCTGCGGGAGCGGGGCGGCCCCGCCGTGCCCCCCGGGCACCCCCCCGCCCTCCCCAAGGCGTCGCGCGTTTATAAGCGGCCCCGCGACGCCGATGGGGCCGCAGTGCCCACCATGGCCTCCAAGCTGAAGGAGCGCAGAGTGAGTTGGCGCCCGCCGCCGCGCGCTCGCCACGGCCGGCGGCGGTTGGCGCACGCCGCCGCTCCCCGCTGCCCCACACCCACTTTTTTATTATTTATTTCTTAAAAAAAAAAAAAAAAAAGAAAGAAAGAAAGAAAGAAAGAAAAGAAAAGAAAGAAAGAAACAAAAAAGAGAGATATAGGTTAAGGCGACCAGGCCATCCCCGGCCGCGCCTGCCCTGCGTCCGAAGCCGACCCCGCCGCTCGCCTGTGGGCGCCCGGTGCGCGGGGAGCCGCAGGCTCAGGGCCGGCCGCCCCGCGCCCTGGGGCTGGGGCCGGGGCTGGGGCCGGGCCGGGCGCGGCGGCGGTGCCCGGTCCCGGGGCTGACAGGGGCTCGGGGGGCGGCGGGGGCCGGGGGCGCCGTCGGGGCGCGGCGCGGAGAGGCCACGGGCGCCGCTGACGCGCGCTCTGTTTTGCAGAGGACGCCAGTGTCGCACAAGGTGATCGAGAAGCGGCGCAGGGACCGCATCAACCGCTGCCTCACGGAGCTGGGGAAGACGGTGCCCATGGCGCTGGCCAAGCAGGTAGGCTGGGGCGGCCCCCCCGCGCCGCGCCGCGCAGCGCCGCGCAGCAGCCGCGCCCGCCCCGCTCACGGCGCGTGTTGCAGAGCTCGGGGAAGCTGGAGAAGGCGGAGATCCTGGAGATGACGGTGCAGTACCTGCGCGCGCTGCACTCGGCCGACTTCCCGCGCGGCCGCGAGAAGGGTAGGTGCCGCGCGGGGCTGCGCGGGGCTGCGCGCGGCCGCGCCGCCCGCGCCGCCGCTCAGCGGCCCGCGCCGCCCCTTGCTCCCCGCAGAGCTGCTCTCCGAGTTCGCCAACTACTTCCACTACGGCTACCACGAGTGCATGAAGAACCTGGTGCACTACCTGACCACGGTGGAGCGCATGGAAACCAAAGACACCAAGTACGCGCGCATCCTCGCCTTCCTGCAGTCCAAGGCGCGCTTCGCCACCGAGCCCCTCTTCACCCCGCTGCCCGAGCCGGACTTTGCCTCCTACCCGCTGGCCGAGTGCGCGGCCCACGGCCCGGGCGAGCCCGCGCTGCCGCCGCCCGCCGCGGGGCCCTTCCCCTGGCCCGGCGCGGCGCGCAGCCCCCCGCTGCCCTACGCGCTGCCCCCCGCCGCGCTCGGCGGCAGCGCCGCGCAGCGCGGCGCCTTCCTGCCCTCCGCGCAGGGCCTCGACCGCCACTACCTCGGCCTGCTCGGCCCCCCGCACGCCAGCGCGCTGGGGCTGCCGCCGGGCCAGCCCGGCCCGCTCCTATAGCGCCCGACCCACCTCTCCCCTCTATTTATGAGCGCGGGCGCTGCGCGCCGGCTGGGCTCGCCCCGCGCGCGGGCGCTGCGCGGAGCTGCGCGCGGAGCTGCGCGGGGCGCGCAATAAAGTTTATCTATTCCGACTGCYCTGTCTCGTCTCCGCGAGGGAGCTGCAGTGGGAGCGCGTGTCCTGTCCCGCGCTCCTCGAGGGGGAGCGGGCGGCCGCTGCGCGCCCTGGAACTGCCCGCAACTGCGCGCGGTGCCGGTGCCGTGAGCGGCRGGGCTCGTTCCGTGCGCCCGTCCTGACCCATCGCGTCCCGTCCCGTCGGCGCGGCCGGGCAGAGGAAGCGCCGGGCTCCCTCGCTCGCCGCCGGGGCCGGGATTTGGGCGATGCGGGAGCCAGGGGCGTGCGGGAACCGCGGGCGGGCGACACCGCGCAGCGCGACCCGTGGAGAGCTGGCTGCGGCGCTGGCGCCGGCCCTTCGCAGCCCACGGGGCCGCGGCCGCACCTGAACCAGGGGCGACCCGGGTGTCCCCAAGCCCTTCCCCGCCGGGCTGGGGGGCCCGGGCCGCGAGGGGCACTGAGCTCCCCCCGGCCCGTCCGCGCGTCCCGGCGGGAGCGGGGCCGGCGCCGCGCGTGCAAACGCGTGTCCCGCACCCACGGCACCCGCCCGCGCGCGGCCAGGGCAGATGCGACAGCGCCTTTCACTGGGGAGCCTTAAGCCCCGTGAATCCTCCTCGGCACTGAAGCGTTACCGATAGGGGGTTTCCCTGGAAATATAAATTATTAATATATTCGGCATCTTGGTTAACCAAATTAGAAACTTTCCTGTGCTAAGTAGATTTTCTCTCTGGGATTAGCAGAGGGCCACCATGGTCAAAACGGTGGTCATTTACATATAATTTTGCAAACTTGCACTGGTCCATGACAGTCTTTGTATCTCAAATGTTGCTATTCTGGATTTTCTTTTTTCTTTTATTTGCGTTTAGCTGTGGAGGATAAACCCCCCTTTGGCTTTACAATGGCTTTTGGATAAAAGTCTTCCCGGGAACCCGCGCACACGCTCGCTCCCTTCCCGCCCGTGTCTCTGCGGGGCTCTGAGGTGGCAGCCCCGGCTCCAGTCCAAACACACTTGGACTTGTTGGGAAGCGGGGGTGGCCTCGGCAGCAGCGGAGCCTCCAGGTGCTGCCCCACGCACAAGTGGATGCCCGTGGACACTGCRCCCCCCTTTCCTCTCCGCTGCACACTCTGTGTGGGGAAGGCAACGTTGGGATCAACGGATAGCAAAGTAGGAGCTGACACTTCCGTCTCTGCTATTGACTCTCAATCGTTCGTTACCCAGACTCTGGTCTATGGTGGCAATATTGCATTTTCTATCTACTTATCATGAGGATTAATTGTTTGCACAACCATGGAAGTAAAATATTATTTCTAAGACCAAAGAGACATCAGCAGCCTGGAGTGCCCAAACCCTACCTTGAGGGCTCACGTTGCCAACAGGCAAGGCAGGCAAAACGGGSAGAAAGTCCTGTAAGCAGGAAGGATCTGCAAGCCTTGGACACGCAGCACAGCTCAGCGCTTCTGTTGCTGCCTGTGGGTTTGCAGGGGAGCCCGAAGCCGCCTCTCAAAGGCAGATTTGGCAGCTCTGGTGGCAGTGCCACATGCGGCCCTTCCACCTTCAGCGATGGCGCCCGAGCTGCCCCGTGTGGTCCCACGCTCGAGCCAGCGAGCATGAGCCTCATCATCGTGGGGAGGCCTCATCAATCAGATTCCAACCACCTCATGAGAAGAATATTTTTTATCTTGCTTTAGGCCCTGCTTGCAGCTCGGCACCACGACCAGTCGTGTCAGCACAGAAACTTCCTGACCGTGGCTCGGTACCTGCTGAGGACGCTGATCCCACAGCACCTTCGCCAACCCGTCCTCACGCGCACCAGTAAACCCGAGAGCCTTGAGACGAAGGCTGCTTTAGGAAGAGAACTCTTCAGCAAGGTGCATATCAAAACTGCACATCATATATATATAAGTTAAAGCTCTGATRGATACCCACACACTGCATGGCAGAGTGGCATGTTAAAGCAAACAAAACTCATTAAAAAACAGAATGCCACCAAGAACAATTTGATGTAGCATCAAATACAAAGAAAAAGGATCAATTTAGAAGATTGAAATTTTCTTAGCAATACAGTGGGTTGTATGTTAAATACAGTCCAGCAGCTGCCTTACATTGAGCTTCACTTTATGCTCTTGGAAAGAGCTTCTACTACACAGAGCAAGCTGGAGCACTGCGGTGAACAACAAGCAGAGCAGCAGCGTGCAGGGCAGTGTGCACTGCCACGAGGAGCCCGCGGCACAGCCAGCGGCACGGGCTGATGGACAGCAGAAATGCTGGTCCCTCCTAGGCACAGGGATATTCTACATTCACTTCTAGCAGCTTTGCAGTGGGCTTTTGGGCTGCAGATGGCCAGCGCATATATGTGTATATATGCATATATATATCTATATATATATGTGGGKTTTTTTTCTGTGAACTTTTTCTGAAAAGATTTGTTGTTTCAGTTGGGATCAAATTTTGAGAGAAAGCAGCAACCTGCATCCTCATGCTGCAGCAAGCTACAGAGCTTCAGGAGGGATGGGGACTGTGGCAGGGAGAGGGAGCCTCTGCTGTCACAGCCGCCTTCTGAAGGCTCTTCAAAGAGTCTCCAGTCACCTGGTAACTGCAAACAGACAAAAATCTATGCCTTAAGTTTCAAATAACAACCATGTGCAAGGAGGACAACCCCGCTTTGAGCAGCTCATCAGGGTTGCCACGGTGGAAGGTCAGGATGCAGCACGTTGGAGAGTCTGTAGGGCCACAGACTGGGCACTGCAAGTGTTATCCCTGCTCTCACTCACCCTTTCACTCACATACCAGAAAATGCTCTATAATCTTTCAAAGAAAGTTTTAAAAAATGGTGATTTTTTTAGGTTCACAAAGCTCTTAGGTTCACAATGTCTTCTGTGCAAGTAGTTTCGTGTTCAAAATTTCAAAAATTCAATTAAAATCAGTGAGAGGTCTTGGTTTCTGGTGTGTYAACACTTAGGATAGTGAATGTGGCTTTAGGAGTCTTGGGAAACCTTTGCCTCTGGTGCTCAGCTCTACCTGGGTCTCACCAGGCTGAAATTCAAGAAGAAGGGACCTAAAGGTTTGTCTATTAACTTATTTAAGTATCATAAAGCAACATCATATATCTTTTCAGTGGTCTGACAATAGAAGAACATTCTAAAATTTGTAAGCATCCGACATGAAACTACATGTTGTGGATGTYTAACAGAGAAAGGGCTAAGAATGAATTTTGCACCCTAAGCTGCCTTGCCAGTCAAGAAACCAAGAAGAGGCACCTCCAGAGGGCAATTCACCCGGCTGGTTGAAGGCACTTGTGGAAAGAGCTGATTTGCCTCAGAAGGTGCCTTGTCCTCTTCTGAACCTGAAGGGAATGCTGGACCTTTCATTCAAACTTCAAACTCAGAAGATTAGGTGAATGAGGTGAATCCCACCCTCTCCACTGCGGAAAGCGACGTAGCCTCTGCTGCTCAGGCGTTTCAAGGGGGCTGCACATCTCYGTGTGAGAATACAAAGCACGGGCCAAAACAAAAGTTTCCTTCAGCCTTCACAGGCTCAGCCAGATAAAAGCTTCTTTCCTCATSTCATCTCATCGGCCAATTTTTGTGTTTACTAAGCAGACTAGAAGACGTAACAAGTCCAGCTACTGAACTGAAGCAGCTGGCGAGCGTTGAGGGCTATCCCAGTGAGAGGTTACCACTCTGAATGCCCTGGCTGCAGGTCCAGTTAATAAACGTTTCAGGATCGGATGTACAAGCCAGTGCAAGAGCTGCCTCCCCCTGGTTGTCTGCAGCAAGTCCCATCTCAGCCCGGCCCCGAGGCACTTGCTGCGAGGCAGCAGCCAGGGGTGGCTCTGCCGTGGGGCTCCGGAGCCGCCGTCCCCACAGCACCCACGGGCTCGGCCGGGGGGCCGCACGGCAGCCGCCCTGTCCCGTGCCCCCCGTCGCCGGCACGAAGCCCTTGGCACCAAGGGATGCCGGGCTGAAACACCTGCATACAAAGACAGAAAACTGGCATCGTGAACACCTTGTACTTCATACTATTTGTTTCTTCCACATAATACCTTCATTGACAGCACAGTTATTTATTCTGATACAATAATCCAATCAAATCTTTTATAATGTGAATGTTTAATCATTTAAAAATGAACACAGTAAATGGCAGAACAGACAAGTGGATCTCAGCTACCTGATCTGCACAGGAACATACATTTGGGGGCGTGCAGATGGTAAGGTCTGTTTGTGTAGGTGCATTTCCCTCCTGTTCCTTAAAGATCTGCCTCCCAGGCACACATTTTGGGAGCAATGTCACCTGAAGGGGTTACATGTCAGTCCTACTCAGTACGGACTGCTTGACACCACACAATTCATGAGGCAGCTTCACATACAATACAATAACGGGGAAGAAAGATAAAGCTAGAGGAGACAACACGGACAACGTTGTTCAGATCATGTAGTCATTTTTCATAGGGATGCCCGTGGTCCTTTAAAAGAGGAAAGATTTAAAATAAAGCGTAATTGTATTTATAATAAAYAAAGCCTATAATAAAATAGGCAAGAGAAATGCAGAGTGTAAGAGAGGATGAGTGAAGCCAGTGCTGATGGAGACGAATGGAATCCACGCCATGGAGCAGCCTGCTTGGGCTAGTTGGTGGGCTTGTGAGCCTAGCACTGAGAATGGCATGGAGATACGCCATTCCCACTCCTAGCTGGAAGCACAGCTCCGGCCTCTTCTTCCTTCTCACAGCTCGGTCCTCTGCTTGAGGACTTCTACTCGCCATCATCTCTAGGTGGCCTCTGCTTCCAGCTAAGGGACATCTTCATGCGACATCTTCATGCGACATCTAATGGGACATCTTCATGCGACTCCCAGGCTGCTCCTTTAGTCGTACCTTAAAAACCTGCGCACAAACTACAGCCAGTTGTAGTTCTTCTGGTAATTCTTTCCAGAGTTTGCATTTTGCAACAGCAGCTTCATCCAAGTTGGTGCAAGGAATGAAATGCAGTCTCCCTTCCAGTCAACGACAACTTTTTCCTACCTTTCCCAGCTTCAGGACAGTTTGAGAACTCCTTTGGTCCCAAGAATGAGTGAAGTGAAACACCTGCATTCTCATTCTCTGCAGAAGACTTTCCATCCTACCTAAATCTCTGTCTTGCCTTGAAGGCTGTTTACCTTTTACTCCACTGAGTTAAAATTAATTATTTTTTACCACTCTATCCGCTAACATGAGTGATCAGAACAGTGCTACATCCTCATGAACGTGCTTAGGAACAGTATTCCATCACAGAGACTTCCTAGGATAGATCTGATAGGTTCACTTCCTTGCAATCAATGGTTAACCCATTTCTTAGAAAATCTTTTTTTTTTTTTTTTTCATAAGATTCATCATCAGTCAGTTTTGTTGTTAGGGAGCATTCATGTCAGATATTTTCCCTAGTGTAGGTAATACCACAGGCTTCGTAGATTAAAAGAAAAGGGAGGTTATCTTTAGCCAGGTGTTTCCATGGGCTTGCAAATTTCATCCCATGTTATTTCAGGTTGGATGTCAAACTTTACATAGATACTCCAAAAGACAAAAATGCAATGGCACCTAAAACAGCAATGACAATAGATAATAATAATTATGAATAATTACTATTATGAATAAAAATAGTAAGTCTAATTGTTGACTGTGTATTTACTTACCCAGAAAATTCCCAGTGAAGCCATTTGGGGGATTTTCCTAAGGATCAGAGTTTTATGCCAACAAACATAGACTGCTGAAATGATCCCTGCTCAGACAGAAGCTCCTCAAATGAAGGATAATGAGTGGAGCTCCAAAGACATCACAACCCACCATGGTTTTTGATTATTTTTTGGCAGGATTTCCAAGGTCAGATGTCTTACTGCTTCAACAGAAGGTACATGGTCTTCCGAGTAAGACACCAGCTCATTGTATCAAAACCCCCAATCTCCACCTCTATATTGCTGGGTAGTTACTGACAGTTCAGGAAGCTTTTAATACTCATCATCTTGGGAAAAAGGACATTGATACAAAAGGTTATAAACAAGATTTTACCTTTACCGATTTCTCCTTATGACTTTTCTCCATGTTTCTCCAGTTGTCTCTACAGATAGACATATCACAAAGCCATGATTTCTATGTGGCCCATATGATAAGCTCCAGGATCCTCAGAAGTACTGAAGTTTTCCACAACGTGAAAYTGCCAAAGCATGGAAGATGTGCAGAGCGCTGTACAGGCACAACAAGAAGCAGCAGCCGTGCTTGCTGCTCACATTTAGCCTGCTGCCAATCCTGCCTAGATTTTGGGGAAAGAAAAAAGAGGCTAGATTTCAGAGAAGAGACTCTAAGCTTCGTATCTAGGAAAGACTCCGGCAGATTCTATTAAAAATTACAGTTTTCTGTAGGCATAGATGTATTTCCTCCTCCAGAACTGACTTTGTCACCACTGTGAAAAACAAATGGTGTTAAAGTGCCTGTTTCACTCACATTTCACAGGAAGACACTTGCTCAAAATGCTGAGCTCTTTGAGACTAACAAAGATATTGTGGCCCTTAAACTTCCAGACCAAGATCAACCGTTACCTGGACGCTTGCAGCGGGGCCCCCGTGGCAGACCTCAGCCTTGCTCCCAAGCTCTGACCCAGGAGGGATGACAGGTACCTCTACCACAGTGGAGGACGTGTTGCTGTCCAGGAGAAAGACAGGTAGCACTGCAGGATCAAGTCACACCATCTTCCTGCCACAGGAATCTTCCACYTACATTGCTCTCTTTCTGGCCCTCTTTAATTGCTTTCCAACTCTGTGCGCCTCTGTTAGGCTCAAATCCAAGCCTGAATACAGATGTCTCATCAGAGAGACCAGGCAGCACATTTCTGAAGGAGAAAACATTATCAATCTGATCCCTCCTTGCTTGGCGGTCAGAAGTGTCCTTTGGGAACAATTATCCCCACGACCTCTCCTCACCAAACGCATCAGTGTCCAGGTGAGCGAGAGACATCCATTGCTGCAATAGCCACCAGCACAAGGTCAAACTATTCACCTTCTTGAAAGGTAACCACAGGTACAGCCTTGCTGTATGGTGGGCAGCACGGGTTAAATGCTTTAAAACCTGCACCGGCTCAAGCGAATGCAGGGGCAAGCTGCCTAAAAACACCGTGTCTCAAGAGGTGCCTTAGGTACAATACACTGCTCCCTTGACGGGCAGCCCACGTGCTCAGGAAGGCAATTCAGCCTGCATGAGAACAGTATTTACCTTGGGGCCTGAAAAAGAATAAATGGGACAGGGCATAATCCAGCCCAGGCACGACAGGCTTTCAGTGTTGTACACGCCTTAGTCTTGCAAATCCCTCTGATGGTAATAAGGGCTGCGTGACTGAGACCCAAACTTTGATTTTATATTTTAATCACCACGTGCAAAACGTRGAGCCTGTCAGCAGCTGGCAGCCTTGCCTGCCTGTCCACGCACACCCTGCTTCAAAGCAGGGCCTGCTGAAGTGCGGCCCGTCCTCAGGAAGCGGGGCGTGAAGCAGCTCGGGAAAGCAGGGAGCATCTCCAGGTGGAGCAGGGCAGGCTCGGCGTCTGCGGTGGGCGCAGCCACGGCCCGGCAGGGTTAAAAGGGAGGCTGTCCACATTCATCCAAGACCTGAAAATCTCCAAACGTGTAAGCCCTACACGCCCCAGATAAAGAAGCCAGAAAGAAAGGTGCCCCCTAATGAGTTTTTTTTGCGCTTGGGTGAGCCAAAGGGCTGCTTCAGGAGACTAATAGCTGAAAACCTTCCAGGCTTTTGTCCGGAGAAATGGCAGGCACTTTCCATCCCTTTGAAAAAAAAGAAGGCCCTTTCGGAGTCTTCACGAGAGATGTGGATTTTAAGGGCGACCTTAGGTCATACAGAACTAATCAAGCGAAAACAATAAGAAAATTAGACTGACAGTCAGCAAGTATCTGAGGACTTTATCAAAAAGAATTAGGAATGGACAAATTCACTGCGAGCAAAGGATCAGATCTGCAAGGTGGCATTGTGTGGTGGGATTAAATTATTTATTCATTGTTAATTTATTTATTTATGTATGTGCAAATGACCTAGCTGCTGCAGGTGCTGAGGAGTTTCTGAAAAGGCCCAGTTTTAGAGCCAAGGCTAGAATATTGGTCCATTTAACTCATTCTTTTCCTTAAGGCGATCAAACAGTGACTTTTATCTAGGAGATAGAGGAGGAAAACCATATGTGTACTGGGAATGATGCAGGGTCTCAGCAGCACTAAGTACCCAAGTATTCCAGTCTCATTCAAGAATGCTGTGCAGTTTAATGTCCAGCAAATTAGCAAATGAATGCTTATGTCAATATGTGAAAAATCCCTAGTTGGTTTAAACCGATAAAAAGCCTCTTGGGAAATGGCAGAAAATGCTGGCTTTCTCTCCCTGTCTTTTTTTTTTAAAGAAAGAGAGAGAAACAGCACTTCATGAGTTTTCCTGAAACTTATAAAAAATGCAGGAAACAACTGTCTATATGGAGGCTTSATCTTATATATGCATTCAATATTTCCAGTGTGGCCATTGCAGAAATACAAGAAGCTTTTGCCAGGCTCTCTTTGAATCAGGTATTTGCTGTTCAGMAGAAAACAGCCACAATCTGGGACAGTGACAGAGCCCCTTCGATGCCATCCTGTTACCCCTCTCTTAAAGGCATAGGAAAGTGAAGGCCTTGGCTTGGCCCTGGCTTTACACTTTGCCCTGGCTTTGTAAAAWCAAGCTTGAAGACAAAATCCATAAAGACCTCTTGTTTATCCTCCTCTACATTTATCCATTACTAGGAAAAGGTAAAAATTGTCATCTCTTGTKTCCTTTGACCCAGCAGAGCAAAGCCACAGTGGGGACTCTGTGTAGGACATGACCCTGGGGAAAAAAGGAACACAAGATCTCAGCATGGGGGATGAAGGCAAGAAGTTGCATACATGTATCGAAAACAACAGCATCATGACAGCTACTGCCATGTGATAAGGATGCTCTGTAGGATTTTACATCCTTCTGCAGGGAAACACTCGAAGGTCAGTCTCTACTGGAAGTTTTTTCATTAAATCCAGGAATGGGCTGTGGGTATTTGGGCAGGACAGATCATAAGGTACTGTCTTGCTTCAAGACAACCTTCAACAGCTAGTGCTGGGAATAGGAAAACCTGACTTGCCTCATGAAATGAACAGAAAGCCATTTGCCTTGAAATACAACACGATTTTTCATGAAGAACTGCAGCTTACATGTGCTTCACGTTCCTTGGCTTGGCTCTTCTTAGGCCATCCCRACAGTGTTCTTTATGTCATTTTAGAGCTGAGCCTAATGAAAAGGAAAGAGAAGACATTTTAAAGATAATAATATTAAATTTAAATAATACTAGCTTTAAAACATTACCTCAAATTAAAAGTTGAATGACAGAATTTCCCAGACCACAAAAAAAAAAAAAAACCCTCGGTCTATCTGGACGATCTGCCTAGTGCCAAAACATATGAGGATGAATTGAGTCCCTAGGAAGGCCAGCAGCTCCCTAATAAGCTCTCACTTACCTCCTGCAGCCCCGGAGAGCTGCCACACACGGCAGTCAGGCTGCTTGCTGAGCCACTTTGTTTCATCTGACACCATATAGATCAGATGGCCCTTTCTGTTCAATTAAAAAACTATATGCTGCTAACCTACTAGGGCAAACTTCTGTGGCCAATGGTTTTCAAAATCTGTTGTATTTACAGACAGCCATCAGAGCCTGTCTGCGTTGATTTTGCTAATTTAAACAAGGCAAGCTCTCTCATCTCTTCCTGCATTGCTGCCTCACCATTCCCTCGGTCATGTCAACATGTAGTCTCGGCCCCTTTTCTGGTTTCAGCTCTTCTCTGAAAAAAGGCACATCTGCTTCTTGGCTATATCACCTGGGCTATTCCAAGTGGGAAGGGGAAAGTCGCACACAAAGGGCGCTGGGGAGGCCTAGCCTGGGCGGCAGCGATGGGAATTGGACCTGCTATTGCCCCAACCCGCCGGGCACCTTCCAAAAAGCCCCGAGGCAACAAGGGCACCTGCCTGTGCCTGACGAGCCTCCCGTCCCTGCGAGCGCGCGGCACGACGCGGGGCTCCGCTCACRCAGCGCTGCAGCCCCTGCTCATAAGGGAAGGGTTTATTTGCAGTGTGCAAGGCATGGTCTAGTATTACGTCCTACTGAACTCTATCCTTAAGAACATGCAGTTCTCCTCTATGCTGTCTCCAGCTCCAGCTCTCCTGACAGTGTCTCCTAGCTTTGTCTCATGGTCAAATCCATCATCRCACGCCTGCTTTTGGTGTCACAGTCACTGCACTAAAGCTCATGCTTTGAACAACTTCCATTAGTAGTGAGACGTTTTCTATACAATGATCTTCTACCTCTCACTCCAATAACTCAGCTTAAGATTTCTCAATTATTTTCCAATTTTTCTACCCTCGGAGATGATGTTTCAAATTGTAGAAAACCAAATGCTTTTGACTCCTAGCTAAAAGCAAAAAAAAAAAAAAAAAAAAAAATCTGATTAATTTTAATTTACAAATTTACAAAATTATCTCTTACTCCTGTCTCCTTGTATTGTAACTATTACAATGGATCTCAAAAGCAGGGTATTTTCTTACCAGCCTTACAAAAGATAGTAAGGATACAAATGTTTTAAACATAATCATGATGTTTTCATTCAGAAAACCTTTTCGTCAGTAAAGGATTCCCCCCAAATTTGTAAACTATAACTTAAAAATGAGTCTTTCAATTTAATCAAAAGCAAAGCACCTGAAAACCCTCTATATATCAGGAAGCGTTTTAAGCAAAATAGGATAAAAAGAATGGCAGTAAAGTTGAAAACGTGCAAATCAACTTCTACTTCCCTACTCTCTTCCCTACATAAGAAAATAACAAAACAAGGAAGTTTCAAATTATATTATCTATCAGAAGTAGAATTGGTGTCTCTTCTGAAACAGTCTGAGTTCATAATAAAAGCCAAAGATTTCCTGCTATCCTCTAATATTTCCTGCTATTCTCTCTGCAGAAAAAGTATAAATAACAAATCACCAAGAAACAAGACAGAAGAGCTGCCAGAAATTCAGCTAAGGACCTCCCAAGCCAATTTGATGGTTAAATCTTTAGAGCTCATGATAAAATGGAATTACTACAGGAAGAGAGTCTTCGTCATAGTGGGACTGGTGGAGAAGAGCAAAGCTGCAGTTATCATAAAAAAGGGAGCTCAGTTCTGAAATCTGCCTCATCTGACTTCTTGTACATGACACAAACCCTAAAATCYCGTTCAGAGATTTTTTCCATTGCTGTGTTTTGGGTAATTCAGTTCCTGCAAGGGCTCAGAGCTTGTTGCCAGCTTCCTGGCATCAGATCCACGTGGCATGKCTGAAAGAGCAGCGTAGGGAACAGGCTGCTGCAGCAGGAGATGGAAGTGGAGAAGCACCAGCTCATCCCTGGCTTGCTCTGAAGAGTCCAACACGCTGCTAGTCCTTCTCTGGTGGGGAGACTGGCCAGCTACGTGTGTAAGGAAAAAGACCCGCCTGGGAGAAGCGGCAATTTTCCAAACTAGAACAAGCCACATCTGGAACTTGGCACAGTTATGGGAGCAGAGAGCTGTATTCATCATGTAATACAACACGAGGGTCTCCCAGGAACCTGAAGAGCCCGAAGCCTCCCCAGGAAGGGGATTCTCTAACTAATGCTCTTGTTGTCATTGCTTAGTAAGTCTCACTGGATGCTGCGCTGTGTCAGCTGGGTTGCAAATCAGATGTACATCCAGCAGAGGTTTCCGTAGCCTTTAAGGCCTGGCTTCACATACCAATTCACCAGCAAAGCCTTCTGTTCGTGCACTTTCATATGCTATCTATGCAAGGCCTAACTGTGCCAGCACTTGCAATTTCACCTGCAAATCTCTCTGCCCTCTCTACACACTTTGCCATTTGCACCTGTGTGTGTGCAACTTCTTAAACACTGGTATGTGTCAGCAACCACTTGCAGGTGCTAAATTCAGTGCTTGTGCAGGAATGCAGTTCTTTGACAGAAACCCTGGCGAAAATTAGTTTTATACTGGTGACAACTATAAATATWCAGCTAATATTATGTGAAATGTGAGTGAAAAGCAAATAACTAATCCTTCAGGAAATCAGAAGCGAGTAGATAGTCACACATCACTCAACAGCTCTAGCCTGGGTTTCATAATRAGGAAATCCAAGGAGAAGAAATGACTGACCCCACAGCAGCAGGGAGCTCTTATGGAGACTCCCCCGGTGGCTCCATCACTGCCAGGGCTGACACTTTCTGCTACCATGTCCACATACAAGAAGCACAGAGAGGTGAAAGGTACTTCCAGGGGTTTCTTTAGATTTCATAGTCTTGAAGGAAGAGGCACTGAAAGTCACACAAAGCAATAAAACAACTTGGTTTAAACTTAAAGTGAATTAAATATCCACAAATATTAGAAACATACCAGAAAAGAAAAGGAGAACAAATAGAWAAGGATGTTAAGGCATGAGTGACCCTCACTAACAGGTAACAGGAGAAGTAACATGCATGAGAGGTAATATGAGAAACTGGAATCTGCTCCAAGCTGGAGGGAGACGGTTTACACGAGTTCCAGGGAAGTTCTGCTGCAAGATCAAGGTGTCAATAGACAGGCTATTGGTGAGTTGCTCTACTGAGATACTACCTTTTTTTTTTTTTTTTTTTTTGGCAATGTAAATGGGAATATAAAAATATATACACACATATATTACATATATATATAAGGAGGTAAACTCAAAAAACCCCTACTACCTGAGTGACTAAGTATGCCAAAAACACACAATACTAGGAATGTTGAACTCACAGTAAAAAATATGGGTGACAAAGCACCAAAATTGAAAATGTGGTGGAAAACACGATTCTTAAAAGACAAAATAAATAATAGTAGTTAAAAGTCAAAATGATAACATAAGTCAAAACAAGAGTAAGAYAAAATAAGACAATAAGACAAAACTTTTCCAAACAGATCCAAACAGATCTTTCGGAAGCACAAACCTTTCTTCTTAACAAGGAAGGTCAAAGATCATTTATATGGATGATAACTATAGTTATTATAATTTTTAATGTAAATGGCTAAAATGTCATTTTAAAATGTAATGGCTAAAAGACAAAGGGGAACAAAACAAGGAAGATCATAAAGGGAGATGTGCAAGAGCAAGGGATGGTTAGAAAGAGATCATTAAAGAATACCTGTCAGAGCTAAATAGCCTCCACTAATAAAAGCATCAGTAAGTGGCCCAAACAATCCGCAAGCAAGGAGGTTTGCTTTGCCTGCTCAAACCCRCAAGCCAAACACCAATGTAGCAGCTGCAGTTTATAGCAGTTCTTTTGGGTCTATTCCATGATGATAGTTACTATCATATAAGTATTTTCCAATTAATTTTGTGTTTGTGTTTTTCCTGCCACTCAGAACATGCAAGCATTATGTACGGGAGCACTGGATTAGTCCCCAGCTTCCGAAGCCAGAGGACAGCCGAGCTGGAGTGGTCTGCAACATCTCCACACTCTCAAAGGCTGTTCACRTTCAGCCACAGAAAGTGCAATGTTTCAGGAGTGTGGGCTGCTTTTCAAATTGTACAATTCAATACGTGTTATGGGAGAAAGATTGAATCTTATAGTCTCAAATTCTGTACACCTTATACTTTTATGCAGCTTTCAGGAAACGTCTTTTGGCAAAAAAATATACTTCAGCCTTCCTTTCAAAGAATTTCCTGGCCGTCCTGCAGAAATAGGCTTGGTTTATTTTACAGTGAAGACGTGGAAGAAGGGAAGACACAGAAGCAGGAATTATTTTGCTGACTATCATCAGAGCAGCAGAAGACTGCAGAAGAAATACCTTAAAAACCTTAAAAATACCTTAAAGACCTTAAACAGTCTGCAGAAGAAATACGGCCCTGCAAGGGCCCTTCTCTTTCTGGAGACAGTCTGCATGTTGTACCACAGGATCCTATTTGGGAAGCTGTATAAAGTTACAATTTAATTACTACAAAATGTATTACTAATTGGAAGAAAGTACACTGATAGACAGAAAGATACTGACACACAGATCTGCTTCAGCCCTTGACTAAGCTATGGTAGTTTGAYTATACACGAGCAAGATGGAGCAGATGATGAGCAAAGCAGCTACAGAAAAGGCCCAGACTAGTATCCCATTTAGGATATGACTGCTCCAAACAGTGGGCAGTCTCAAATCCAAAACTCTGGCTCCACAAGGGGGGACGGGAGGTGCAGAGCTCAGCTCTGCCCGGTGCACAGCGCCTCAGCTGCCTCTAGGCCTCACTGCAGGCAGCAGAAAGCCTAGGGGCTGCGGGTGGAAAACTGGGATATGGAAAGGTCTATTGTGCTGCTATTTCTGGAACAAACTCGCCTGGCATGTGCTGCTGGCACCGGTTGCACGGCTGTTGCCTGGTGTTTGGGAACGCAGACGGGCCAGGGCGGTTCACACAGGGTCAGCTCGCGTGGCTGTGCCAGGCGGCTCTAGCAGGGGCTACAATGTAAGGCACCCTCTCATACAGGTTGGAAGAAGCTGTAATTATTTTTGCTCATTTCCAGCTTGGCTTGTTCTCATCCCAGACTCCACTTGACAGCAGTTATACGCAGGCCCGGGGCTTGGTGCACCTCTGGGCTTGTCTCCTACCTGAGGATGGAGACTGCAACCTAYTGACCACCCCTCAGCTCCCACTAATATTGCACTTACACCAACCTGGGTTTAAAGCATCTCGGACCAGCCTTAAGTCTCTCCTAAGTTTCATCAGCTGGAAGAGATTTTCCTCCTCCTTTTTCACCTGCCCATCTTGCCAGGTTACTCTCCAGAACTAAGCTCATTGGAATCTCATTCCATGTGGTCACTGCCTCACCCTTTTCCTTGTTTTTGTAGTGTAGGTTGAATAATAGAGCAATATGAGTGTTTTGCCCTCAAAAAAGTCCTCTGTGCAGGAGCAACATTCAGTTGCCAGACACATGTTTAGTAATTCAAGTCTAGCCCATTTACTTGAATAGTTTGTGACTAGACTAGCTAAGGCAAAGAAGAGGTTTGAGATGCACAAACAGCAGAGAAATAAAGGCTGAATGTGAGTGCACTGAGCAGGCAGGGAACGGCCTCTGCTTTAAGGTTGTCCTCGACCAGGAGCTCGCTGGAATGTGACCACCCGGTAATGTCAGTGTCAGCAGACGTGGCAGGGCCAGGGCTGCTGCTCCAGGCGCGGAGCTGCTAATGAAGACACCATACTTAGAAACAGAGCTGCTGCAACGGGACACGGTGCCATTCGCTGCTTAAAGCCCCAGAGCAACCTCCCGGGAAACACATCCTGCTGCACCCGAAGGCCTTTCAAAACTCTCTGCGCTTCTTCAGAACGAAAACCAAAGAAAATAAATCTTCCCTTCCACAAAAAACCTCAGGTGCTTCTTTCCAAATGAAGAAAAACCGAAGTGCTTTGCTCAGAGTGTGCAAACCAACGGGTGTTAAAGAGCCACTGGGGCTTCGCGGAGGGAACAGGTAGTTCCTCCCTGCAGGCGGTTTCCACGCGAGGCCGGCGCCGTCCCCAGCGAGCGGCTGCCGCTCGGGACGCGTGAGGCGCCTGGGAAATGCTGCAAAGCCCGATTTTGACCTAACACTCCCCACAAGTTTTTCAAGGAATAAGGAAGAAGCCGCGCGGCGGGGCTGGGAGGTATTTACCCGGGAAAGCCCGGCTGAAAGGCTCCTCCGGGCTTCTGCAGGGCCCGGTCTTGCCACCTACTTCTACAGCTGCTGTGACGGGGGTCAAGTGATATGTCACTCTGTCAGATCACACAGCGAGGCAGTGGCTCTTCCCGGATTAGGACTATTCCACACGGCCCCTGAAAAGATTCCTAACAAATGTCAGCGCTGACTGTCCACTGTTTAAAGCATATGTTTAAAGCCCTTAGACATCTCAGTCAAAAGGTATTGTAAATATAGGGACAAAGCTAATAAATGCTTCTCCGGGGAGTTTTAATAAGGGCAAAACAGAACCCAGTATGAAAAAAAAAATAAACCCCAAAAGGTCACGTTTAGCAGGGAATATGTGCTCTGCTTAGAAGGCGTTTCAGGGCCAGGGAAGGATTTATTTTCTCCAATAGTAATCAAAACAGTCAAGATGCTACTGACTCAGG
>NW_020454427.1:6974877-7034877 GCF_003342845.1 Nothoprocta perdicaria | reverse complement strand
ATATCATCAGATAGGCCTTTCACTGCTAATTTATTAAGTCTTTCATATATTCCTCTTACACACTCAACAAAAGAAAACTTGAGAGCAAAAGTGTCAAAGTAGGTGCCTCATCTTTGTATTTGACCTGACTGCAAATTCCTTAGCATGAATATAGCCTGTATGTTTTCAGCATCCATATAACACCAGGCACAGGGCCAACGAGTGCTGAAAAAGCACTCTGGCATCCTCCTCCTTCAGCTGCTCCTCATCCTCATCTTTGCAGCATCACCCAGGTATTCCACCACCCTGCCTCCCTCCCACACGCCATTCTCTTTATAGGCAGGACCCATGAAAATCCAAGTGTGTTATCCTCAGTTTGTTGGTCTGTATTTCACTTTCTGCTCCAACAACTTACCTCCTCTCCTGAGAGGACACAGACACTGAGGCTGCTTGGGGAAACTGAGGCATTAACCAGAAATGTGCAAACGAAGAGATCGTCAGCTGGTCCTCCCTCSCCACCTGCAGCTCCCAGGGCAGCCAGTGGGGAACAGAAAGGGAGGGTTTGACACAGCTCATCTCTAGTGATAGGGCTTGTACCTGGAGATGAAAGAAAGTCAGAAAGCTCTGGAAGTCTGTATTAAGGGTGCAGGAAGATGCACTGAAGGCAGAGAAAACCAAGCAAAGGAAGAGAAAGAGAGTAAACATGCCTGGAAAAGAAGGGGAAGGTGGCAGGGAATTTAGAGGGAGCAGAGGCAATCTTTAGGGGAGATCTGAGGAGGCAATGATCTCTGAAAGAAAGGTTTGAAGAGACCTGAGGATACAAGCCAGCATTCAACCGGGGAGAAAGGGGAGTGGGGAAAGGTGGTGCAAGGAAAAAGAGACCCCAAAAAGAAAAAAAAAAAAAAAGAAGCAAGAAAGAGTCTAAGGAAAAAGGAAGGATGAACTTCAGATGGACAGGATCAAGAAACAACAAAGAACAGCAGAAAAAAAAAAAAGTTAGAAAAAAACACTGGTTTAAGCTGGTGAATCCTGTTTCTTATGCTCTCCTGTCCTGTGATAATTCAGTGACAGAGCACCTCAGATCTCTATGACTACTCTTACTCTGCAGGTAACTAGTACAATTACTTAACCAGAGAGCACCAAGACAGACAGATGTGATATCCATCAGGATGTACATAGTTTTTTTGGAGGGTGTAGGGAATCAGCCTTCAGAACCCATGTGRCATATTTAAACCCATTCCTTAAGAACAAATCTTCATTTCCTTCCAAATACTGCCTGAACAAGCAGAAGCTGTTGGCTGCACTTCTCCCACTGCAGAGAAACCTTGTGCAATTTAGAGATGGGCCTGGATGGAGCACTAGTGTGAGCTACTAACTGCTAGGTGGGCTGCAGTTCAAATAGGGAGCAGGGAAGAGCTGTGGCCATATCAGGTTCATCCTCAGATGCCTCAGCTTGCAAGTGCTAGTACAATCTCTTCTTGGACTACAACACTGCACTGCTCTCAATCTCTTGCTGACCTACCTTTGCTCTCCACAGCACTCTCATTTGTCTCTCTTTGTCCTTTCAGTTGATCTCTCTCCTGTGAATTTGAAAGCCTCATTGGTGTCTGGCTTTCTGCTGGACCTCTGCCCTGTCAAACCTTCACAGCATTTAGATCACATCTGAAAAAAAATTCTTAAATATTCCTTTTCCATCTCCAGCTTTTGTTTCTACATTGTGACTTTTCATTTTTTTCCAAGCCCCTTGGCAGCCATTTGGTAAAAGGGCCCTAAAGCTAGAAAAGTAAGAAACAAAACGTCTGCCTACCAGGTAGTAACGAGAAATCCACACAGAGATTTCTCTCTGTGAATGAAAAGTCTAACCAGAAGACGAGAACATTCATCCCCTGCGTTTGTTCTGGATGTGGGGCAACAATGAGGAAAGGAAGGTTGTTTTGAGAAGGTGAGAGATTCAAGAGTTAATAAGTTTTGGAAGGRTAAGAACATGTTTCAATGTGTAGCTGATCTGTAGCTTTAGCTCTTTCTCACAAAGGACCCTGAATGTTGGCATGCATCCTGCATCTTCACCATTCCCGCCTGTTATCACAAACCACCTCTGAAATCTGGAACAGGTTATAGCAACTCTACAAATAAATAACAAGCTGCAAGGGCTTACCATGGTTTAGCATGTGTGTATGCTCTAGAGAAAGGYCAGTTTTCCCTTTGTATGTTTGAACCATGCCTAGCTATGCGGAAGGTACAAATCAGCTACTGCAGATACTTTGCACCCCTTCTTTTTCACACGGCTGCGTGTTGGGAGCACTTCTGTTAAAAACAGCTGAGACTAGAGAATCTGGGACAAAACGTGCACACAACATTTGGTTTTAGAGGAGGAAAGACACTAGGGGGGAATAAAATTACTCTATCTCAGTCCTACATTGTCTTCTCAGTTTTATTCTCCAGTACTGTACTGAAGTAAATGAAATTACCACATATTAACACAGAGCAAGCTGAGAAAAGCATCTGACTCCCAGTTCTCACTGTGAAGCAAATAATGAGCTATTACTTAAGCTACGCCGATGTACCCTAAATGTTCTCCCACTCACCTTAAGATCACCAATGAGAGTCTCCCACTCACCAGTGACAGTCTCAATGAGTATAAGCAATTACTTGTTTGGATCGTGTCCAAGTATGGAACTGTGCCATGCAAAGTACATGGATGTCTACATAAACAGTAATTATTTCTAAAACATGGTTGAAAGCAAGAAAACAATCTCTGAAATCAATGGATTTAGTACATTCTGAAAGATGATTTGGAAATGGGACTGGTAAGTTCAAAAATTGATTATTGATAAAGCATCTTATCATTGAATGAGCAGGGTTTATTATCTCTACTCAGATAACGGCCAGAATACAACCTTATAAAATACATCTCTTATTCTGGGTTTCTAGAAGCTTCTAATCTTGGTTTCTAATTTCTCTTACAATTAAGACAGATTCTTATAAGATTCATCTGTTCTTRGCATAGATAGTCTACCTCTGGCCCTGACAATGCTGGTTTGCCCAGACATCTGGGCAGAAGTCCAGATGTTGTTAGTGCCTGTGTGCTTAACCTAAGCCCRTTCTTGGAGATATCTGATAGCAAAATATGCACAGAATTCATACCAGAGTAGAAGGGAATGACATCTTCWAGTCTTTCCCTACAAATGACAGTGTTGTGTTTGGTACCTTGATTTATAAGAACATCAGAAGCAAGCCTAAATGCTAAGACACAGGAGTAAACCCCCTAACATCAGCTCCTGTTGGTGGCCTCAAGGATGGTATGTGACATGCTTTGTTGTTATTGAAATAAGGCCATGTCCTAGCTCTCCTAAAGGGCTAAGAGTAGCTGTGTGTACTCTTATGGATACACTCCAAGACAAGGTAACAGCTAATGGTATTCACRTGGCTCTTCAAACATAAATAAACAAACAAAGATAGTAATTTAAACCAAAATAAATGTTACCTCCAGATCTATCTTAATTCATAAGACAATGCACAAAGATAAGACACTGCTAATATGAAGCACCTTGCCTATTTTGGGGATCTCCGCTGCTCCTGATTTCAGCTGGACATGGGAGATGGATCACTACATGGGTGGAAAAGAAAGGCAGGAAGCATGAAAGCAGCACAGAAAGGTGTGATAGCACCACATGCACTATGAAAGAACGAACTGGGGAGAAGGSCTTGGCAGTAAAAGTTTGTCAGAAAAAGAAGAAAAGTTGGCAGGGTTAATATGAAAGTTTATTAAACTGACTTGACTCAGCAGCCCACCCAAGGGCATTCAAAGGTTGTTTGAGACAGATATTCTCTAGGGGATGTCATCCCAAAAGGGCATAAGTATCTCATTAATACTGTGCAGGTATTTCAGATGCCCTAATGCATTTCGAATGTATGGATGACCCAATTCAGACCCAAGTTTCTGGACGTAGGGAGGCAAGGACTCAGGTGAAGAAAGAGAAGCAATTAATGAATTAGGGAGGAGGAAACAGTAGTGTCAAAAAGGTCGAGAAAATGTCCAGGTTTGCAATATTTAACTTGTTTATTACCTTAAGTGCAGAAAGTACCTCAGGTGGTTTCAGTGCTGTGAACTCACACTTACTTCTGCCCTTTGTGTGTGTACACAACCTAGACAGACCCTCAACCAGCTCAAAAACGTTTGCATTTTCTTTGAGAAGTCTAACATGTGTCTGCATGTAAGCGTGGGAGTTYACCCGCCCAGATCTCATGGGTGGAATGGATTTCTCCAGACTCCAGATTCCACAAGGAATCCTCGCTCACCTCAGCAGTAGTGCTCAGTAGTACCAGAGTAGTAGCACTGGCGTCTGTGCTCCTGTTGGCATGAAAATTGTGGAATTGAGCCCTTATTTTTGGAAAATAATAAAATATCTCTATCTAGCCACACTTTTTTTAAATTTTCTTAATTACACCGTGATTYATCTCTGAGGCTTGGAGGCTGAGTAGAGCCTCCATACGCCAGTAACATCTTTTCAGAAGTATTTCAGAGTACATAAGGATCTGTAAATGCATCAAGTTCTCACAGAAGTATTAAGTGCACTTATTATCATTTTTGGAAATAACAAGCTTTTATTGGAAGTTTGTCATACTTCCCAGCCTACAGAAAGCATGAAGGGAGAAATGCTAAAAGCTTTTGAAGACTTTCTTCCAAAACACTTAATTAGCATTTCACGATGCAAACAATATGTACGCACGGCATCCGCTAATCTCAAATGCAATCAGAATATGCCATGGAAGAAATATGTCAGGAAGGAATGCATTTCAGCAATGAGAACTACTTTGCAAATGTTATGCGAGCCTCTTGGCTTAAAAATATCTCTACTCACAAATGAGAAATAAAGTGCCCATGCTGGCAATCAAACCTGGCCGGGAAGTGGGGGGTATCTGACATTTCCATCTTCATCAAGGCGGCTTCTGTCAAGTAGCAGCTCACACTCTTCATCAGTAATCTCCACGCCAAACCTGAGACAAACAGCAGTTAGCAGCGCTCGCTCGCGGAGTTCACATTTGGGTCAACAGCACCCACAATACCGCGAGCATATGGCTGCCATTAACTCTTTGTTACTGCTTCGGTCCTCGAGATCAAGAGCACCACGTGAATATCAGAGGTTAATCAGGGTTTTGATGGCCTCAGCTTTCCCAAAGAAAGAAATTCTAGCCTAGAATCCCGGCATTGGTAGCGCACAGAAATAGAAATACGAGCATATTGAACTGCGTGCAATTGTCCTCTATCAAAAGTTATTCATTACACTAAAACACTGGTATTGCTTAAACTAGTTAACTCTGAAAGGCTTTTCATTTGGACTGTTTAGCATGAAAGAAAATGTAGAGAGAAACTGTCTTTTCGAGAAACAGCTCCTTAATGCTTTTGGAAAGCATTTCATAGTGGCTTTAAAGACATTTTGCATACAAATATTTAAAAGCGGCAGTGTTTATTCATCAGCGAGAAAGTGTTTTCATCTGTCCAGAACAATCAAAACATAATCCTTGAAACAGTGGCATAAACAGGAATGACTTAAGCAATAATAAAGAACAAGGCATTCATTCATCATCTTGCAAAGCTGATAAGACTCTGCTGATTTTTGGGGGGACGTCCTTTCCTTTTGGCAAGRCAATGAAAGGGTATTTAAAACATAGTACTCAGTTGTTGTTTTGATTTCATCATCACACTTTCCCATTTTATATAACACAAGAACCCTTCTATTAGAGTGCCATTTGTTCTTAGCACCACCGCAGCTTATTTTAGGTATTTCTACTTCACAGGTTTTGAGCATGGAGAASAGCTCATTTTGAAGAGTCATTCAACGTGTTGTCTTTCTCAGGAAGTCTGCTGAGGAAGGCAAATACAGCTGCTTTTGCATTTGCCCTCAGCAGACAGTATCCTATTTTCATAAGTTTCAACTTCACTTACTTACATTCACCTTTCATTTACACACATGCATTTACAGAGGCTTGTGTTATATCAATACACATAAAACCACACAGAAACAACACAAATCCACAGCATTTTTTTCCTTGTGAAGAATATAAAACTTAAACTCAGCTTTGCAGTTTCAGTAAGAACAGCTCCTCTGAAATCCTAAGGTTCACCAGTGTAGCACAGGCCATTTGAAGACTATGTATTTGAATATTTGATGAGTGGAAAAAGTCTCACATTTGCATATATAACCAATCAAAAAAGTCTCCTGCTTCTTGCTACCAACCTCCTACTTCTTTTCTTCATCATTCAAATACAAGGTTTCGATCCCAGAAAAGATTTCAGGCTGCTTGCAAGGCATAACCAGTTCTGTTTGGAGAATCAAAAATTATGTAAACTGGCCAACGTGGAGCTCTGCAGTAAAACAGGTAGTGACTCTTGGTTTTCATCATAGTATGCATTATTATTCTTACTATTATGTAGTGTAATCATAATTACAGAGAACAAAGGCAACAGAGAAGGATTTTCTTGGTCCTGAACACTGCACCCAATTGCGACACGCTTCCCTAAATATTTCATGTTTCTTTGGTTCTGTATATTCAGGAGCTCTGAAGAGATGTTCATTTAAGTTTCTCTTGGGGGGAGACAGCCTGTTAGTGGCTGGCGGGCTGAGCTGGGCAGGCAGCTCTCCAGGGGCAATGACTCACATCACTGAGGCTACCACGGAGAGAGCTTCTTGTCGTGCTGCTTCAGCAAGAAGAACGGGTCTCACTGCTCCCCACCTCAGGCTACACGAAGGGATGGCTGAGGAAAAAAAGGTTGGCTGAGTTTAATGCTCAAGAAGCTACTGAACTGCCAACTGTCAAGACAGACTTATTTCTTCACACATGAAGAATTAACTATCTCTTTTCTCAGCATAATTTCCCATTCCCATCACAGTTACACAGTAATGCTGGGCAGTGCACAAATAAGTTTTATCAGAAAAAAACACCATCATCATTTAATAAGTTTTAATTAAAACTTCTTCAATTTAAATAAGTTTAATTAAACTTAGAGAAATTTAATTGAACTTCTTCATGGAGAAAGGATCATAATCATGCCCTCCTGAACAATTCACATTCATCTCTAACGGTATAAAGACAATCTCCAGGCTGTTTAACTGGCTGCAATACGTAACACCTCCCTGAACCTAACTGGAGAGACAAGAGCTGGCTGGAAAGGACTCCGTGATTTCCACAGTCCCTCTCATGAKATGTCAAAGTCCTTTCAAGTTACAAGGACTCCAAGTTCCCCAAATGCATCTGGGCAGACGTGAGCTGCACCTGCAGGCCTGGTCTAAAAGTGTGCCTGTTTATTTATTATTTATTGTGCAAGACGGTGAATCCTGTTGGAAGGGAGGAGGAATCAAGGCAAGGTTCTGGAGGGCGTCCCGTCCCTGCCGCCTGTCCTGTCTGCAAAGCCAGGAAACACTCGACTTCATCTGCAGGAACAGACCCGGGGGGAGGGAGGCACAGCGCTGCACCGACTTTGCAGACTGACATTTTCTCCATTATTAAAATTCCGAAGACCTCTCCTACATTACTGATCTCGGGATTTCGGGAAACATGCTGTGACTACATCACATCCATCGTGTCCACTGGTGTGGAAACAGAGAAAGCACTGAGTGTGGAGCGTGCACGGCCTAAACCATTTGTTATCCCGGATACTGATACTATACCTTTCATTCTGAGCTCCCCCCCAAGCTTTACAAACACTCCCAAGATATACAAAAGCGGTAAACATGAGGATCAAGTGCTCCAGCAAGCAAATGCAGCCACCTAAAACTAAGCAACGATTTAATCACCCAGCAGCAGCGCGCAGCAGACGAATCAGCGAGTTCTCCAGGGCATGTTTTCAAAGGCAGGTGCAATGGGCAGGGCTTGAGAAAAAGATATCTATTAACTGGAGGGCTAAGCCTCTTTAAGGCAGAAGCTGACGCTAAACGCGAGGGACTGGTTAACAGGGAGGCTCAGAGAAAACGCCTTGGCAGGGGGCCCAGCTCTGGGTCCAGGGAGCACCTGCACAAAGGCGCACGCGGCCGCCAGCGGCGAGCGGGGAAACGGCTGCTCTTTTATCCCACGTTTAACGGCACCCACGCCCCCARCTAGCGGCACTTGTTGCCTCCCGGACCGAGAGAGCAAGGTCAGGTACAGGAGAAGGGCGGCCACCGTCTCAGTGAGCCGGTGAAGTGCCTTTTAAACATCTCTTCTGACAGCACTCCTGGRTGCCAAGGTAACAGGGGGCTTTTAAGAGGTTATTAGTGGAAGATGGAAATGCTTTGCAAACAGCACAGCCTCTATGTGAGAGCAATTGGGAAGGAGCAGAGGGAGCAGAGAGCCGAGAGCCCGTGCTACAGACGTGGCAAGGCAACACAGAAAGGGAGCAGAACAGGCCAGAGTAACAGCAAGCTTAAAATTGTGAAGGGCATTTGAAGCAAGGCTGAAAAGTTCATTGTGATCAAAAAAAGCCGATCAAAATCAGATCCCCAAATACCTATGCAKAGAGGACTTAATAGTGTACTTAAAGGATTCCAAAAGTCACCTTTTATCGGCATAAAGCTGGGGTTCCAATCCTGTCCTGACCCTCCTCTTCTTTCCACGGTTCGTGACACAAACACTGAAAACATCCGTGTCTGCTCATCCGAGCTGCTGGTGCCCAGCGAGCCCTTGACTCCCTCCTCGTTCCAGGGAGGCCGTTATCGGGCTGGCAGCTTTCCTGAGGGAGCTGAGCAGGCAGCAGCGAGGGGGCCCATCCGCCGGCTGCGGCCCGGCAAGCCCCGCGCCGCCCACGGCCCGCAGGAAATAACGTGCCAAATTCCGAGGCAGGACGAGGAGAGACGTCACATGCTTTCCTTGTCTTTCTTTGCTATAGCATGTTCCTCTATTTTATAATGCTTCAGATAACCTAGGAAACAGCAATTGCAGCACATTATTGCTTTATGCTATTGCCCCAATGTATTTCTTGCAGGATGCTTCTCCCGTTAGCCCATTTCTCCTCTTTCTCCCATTACTTCCCAGCATAACATATGCATATGGCCTGTCCTTTCCTGATATTTAATCACATACTGAATGCGGCTCACTCAAGGCATAACCCTCTGAATGCTTTGGAGCACAGMAGCATAAGCACTGCTGTTTTCCTATTTTGCCACCATTTCCCGAGTCAGCAGTGGTTAGAGCAGCACATGCCTCCGTGGCAAGRCAGGATCTAACCCAGTGCTCCGGGCGACACGATGCTCGTGCAGCTCAAATGGCTTCACACTTTTTCCCCTGGCATCCAGACACTACCTGGAGTAAATAAAGATACTCTGTGACACCGCAAGCTCTTCAGAGCCTGTCCTATACCCAGTGGGCGTTAGGCAGTTAAACTCCTGCTAAAACCTGGCCCGTAAGTCTCCTGTAATTATTAATATTTAACTATCATCAAAGCAAAAATTCACTCCCTGCGAGCAGCATGAACAGGAGCGGTAGCATCAAGAGTGTTTAGCTCCATTGGTTCCCTAGCAAGAGCCCAACATTGAGCTAAGCACACGCTTGTGCTGGGGGTGAGGACGAGGACAGGGCGTGAGGACGGAGTCTGCAGACCAGRTTTGCAGTCTGCAAGCGCCAGACTCCGGGTGCTCTAAAATCTGCCCCTGCATGCGATGAATAYGGCAGAAAAGGGGGCTGAGGGCAAACCAGGCAGTGTGGGGCACACGCGTGACGTGGGCATCCTGAGCCATACCCTGCTGTGATTCTCCCCTGAAAGCAGATGCACACCTGCATGCGGCAACGCTGGCCCAAAGCTGCTAATGTTCCAGTGAACCCCAAGGATCCAAGCAATGATCCCACACAACTGTGCAGTGCCATTCATGACAAAGCCAYGCGGGCTAATACTACAAGCTGCTTCCTAAAATGGGACAAGCCATTGCACAACGTGCCACATTTTACTCCATCCAAAACACCACTTTGCACAAATTGATGTGTCAAACCAGAGCCTTTCTCAAGTAGCTCTGCACAAAGTATGTTTCAGTAAACTAACACATTCCTTATTTTTTCAATCAAATTTGTTTTATAAACAAAATCAGCTTAAATATTTTTAACAGAATGTTTAATACTTGGATTGAAGCATAAAGGCTTACTGAAGGAGAAATAAATTGATTTCAAACCCCACAAAATATAATCTTGATTTTTTTGCAAAAAAAGTTTGTTCTGCCTTGAGCAGTTGTGTTTAAAGTATCACATATCCTGATAAAGTTAATGTTAACTTTTCATTATAATTTCTAAAAAAGTCATTTCATTCCTATCAGATAAAAATGCAAAATTTTGAGAATCTGCATTAAAAAAAAAAAACTAGATGCTACAGCACAGAGATATAACACTGCTCCTTCTAAAGACCATGACAGAGAATCCAATTTGGTATATAAATTACCTTACATTCTCATTAGCTCATGGTCTCGTCATAGCAGTCATGTAGACCTGAACTGAGTACGGCCACGTCCGTTTGCTAATGTGTGATGCTCCACGTGAAAATGGAGTTTTACACCCGTTTTGCTCAGGCACACATGTATATTTGAGATTAACAGGTCTGCAGAGCTTCTGCACTTTTATACTGCGAGGCTTATAACAACTCCAGCGCAAACCTAAGTGTCTTGGTTCTTGGCATGTTACATGAGTTTCATTCAGTTGAACTCATTAAGGTTATGCTAAGATGAAACTGTTCTAAAAGAGCGAAAATTAGACCCCTTTTCTAGAAGGCCAATTGTGTCTCTCGGCTGCAGCAACCTGCCAGTCCCAACTACTTTGAGGCAGGTTGCAAAGCCCTGACTCAGGCCTGTCTCCCCTGCAACTGGCTTCAAGGGCCGGCTGAGCACTTCAGAGCTCGGCACGGCGCGCAGCACGGGCACCACAGGCAGGGATTTCTCTGAGGAGTTCACCAGTTCACTGCAGTTAAAACACAGCTTTCCTCTTCTTTTTATATATACCTTATTATATGAAGCTTTGCGGAACTCCATTAGKATATCTACTCAATTCAGAAGCCCAAGCCAGTGCTGCCCAAGGGCCACCAYGTAGTGACAGCTCTGCAGTGCTCCAGCCCATCCTTGGATTAACCCCAGGGAAGATCTGCTCTGGGATGGGCTGAGCTCAGCCAGGCCGGTGCTCCCCTAACCCAAAGTGGGCCCTGCCATCTAGCGGTAGAACATTCCCAAAACAGCCCACTTCCTTGGAAGGGGCCATTCCCAAAAAAGCCCACTTCCTTTGAACAGGCAGACGTCACACGGACACCTGGGCACATTTTCATGTATATGTTTCAGATGTACCTACAAGAACATTGAAAAACATTGTACAYTGTGTACCTAAAACCTAGATGGAAACCAAAGTAAAAAATAAATCTCGCCTGTTCTCACTGTGTTGAGATACATAATACAACTACACGATCAACTTGTACCTGTAGAGTTGTAACAGACATTAAATATTGAGCCCCTTTTTCTTGTTGGTTGCCCATGAGAGATCCATGCAACCTCCCTTCAGAGCACCAAACCTTTGATGTTTTCTTCCATATACGGTTTTCTCTGTGTCGCAGCCCTAAAGCTGAAATAGGATTTACAGACCACATGGTGTAAATAAAAAGTAGTGTTGTAGCTCTGGGTGTTGTTACTGTGTTGTTTTACTTCCTACTGCTCTTTCTACASAGCAGTGACACCGTGCCTATTGGACCTGGTAGCACTCCAGCAAATCCTTTGGTTTCTGTAAACTGTGTCAGCAGCTTCAAAGATGGTCAGAGCATTTTTTTTTTCCTCAGAAGACTCTTCTAGGTCACACATTGGATGGGAATTAGTGGGCATTCATCTTTGAGCCGTTTCTCCCTTTGGATAAGCTSTTTGTTGGGGAAGGAGGCCAGGACCCAGAAGAGGTTTTGCACAGTAGTACCTCAGGATGGCTGCTTCCTCGTGCAGAACATGCATCCCACTGCAAGCCACACAAATCCTGGGATCTGCTGTCAGCAGAGCATTGGTCCTTGTAAAAATAACAGCAGGTAGAAAAAAGACTTAGAGGAAAGACTTAGAGCTATTGATGAGAACACTGAGGACACTTCTTGGGGAAAGGAGATGGTAGGAGGTGAAGCAGAGCCTACTGTTCCCACTCCGCAATAAGCACGGCAAAAACCTGTTCTCAAAGGTTAACACAGGAGAAAGCTGTCTCTGAAAACCAGTTTCTAAGCTGTTTAACAAGACAGCTTCATGTCCTCAATGGTCGTGGAAGAACTTGGATTACACGGAAGCAGGAAGCAATGTCCTCTCCAACCATTACCTGTTGGGATGTTCCAGCTGGGAGTGACTCCTATCAAGGAGTATGGTGGCCACAGAAGCTGGGCAGACTCGGTGCGAGCCGTTCTCACCTATCAYGGCTGCAGGAGCCAGAAGCTGCTGTGATGGAGCCATCTGCAAGGACCAGGAGGGCCCTTCCATAGAGGCATCTGCTGCTACAACAACACTGACATCCGCAGAAGCTCCATCTGCACCCAAAAATCTGAAATGAATCTGACCTATGGGACAGTGCTGAAGAGGAAGTCTTGTGCTGAAGCAATTTAAGTTAGTGATTGCTGGAGCTGATGTTTCTACACACACAGAGCAATCGGAGCATCCTCAGGAGCTCTTAACATCACTCCTGAGCAGTGTTCGGATCTCCCTGTTGGAGACGGATGGGAGGAAATGTGTACCTAGGGAAACAACCCTTGAAGCTCCAGAGCTGCCTCTGTCTTGTTTATGGGATAGCAGAGGTTAATTGCCATCTGCAATTATTTAGAATAAAATGGAAATAAAACCAAATAATCATGCACCTCYCTCCTCCCCCCCCMAAAAAAMMCCCTAACAAATACATAAAACAAAAATAATCAAAAAACAGTCAGGACACTTGCAGTGATCTGTACACAATCATTTRAAGGTACAGATACCACATCAGAATTAGTGTCACGCAGAGCTGCTTCTGGATGAGGAAATGCAAGAATAATTACTCTAAAAATAATGAAAAGCTTGTCGCATTTTTAGTCTTCAGAACAATAATCGGGGTGATTGCTGGGCAGCCCAGGCGTGGGGCGGCAGCAAAGGATTGTCCAGCCGTGGTTTGAAAAAGGAAACGCAACTAGGGAATTGATTATTTCCCTGCCCCTTAAATCATCTGGTTACTTCACATAGTTTCCCTTTTTCAGAAATTATCATGTGTGCCTTGAATGCACACAGCTGCAGCTACTGAAAAGAAAAAAAAAAAAAAAAAAAAAARGGGGTGTTTATGAAAACATTCCTAAAGAGTTAAAACTGTATCTCCCCACAGCTAGATGGCTTGGGATGAAGCAAATCATTCTTACCTGCACCCAACTGCTGCTCGAAACTCCTGCTGTCTCTTTCTTCAACTTGTCAATCTTTCTGAGAAAAACATAAAAAAAAACTATGAAAAATAACACTAAGAAGGCYCAATTTCACACATACTAAAAACTATTGAGCCCTAGGTTAGTAAAATGATTGACCTATTTTGACCAGAGGTTCAATCACTCCGAAAAGGGGTCCAATTCCACTCCAAACACGCCACCTACCCTATATGGTCAGTGGAAAATCGTTTCCCTTCCCCCCTCGCTGGATAAAGCTCCAGCCCAWGGAAGAAATAATTCTCATTGCACTGTACAGGAATGGCATAGGGCTTTCCGAGTTTGCAAAAACACTGCCTTATATAAACCACGTATCAGGGATCATGAACAACCAGCCGGGCCCAGTAGTGAATCCTTTAAGGCAGTCTGTTAACGCCAACATTTACTCCTTAACGGGTCTTCTGTGACTAGATCTCCCCCAGAATAAAGGCTATAGCAGAGAAGAAGCAGCCCCCAGTCTCCAGCTAGAAGTGTAAGCAACAAATACACAGCGTGAGCTCCACACAGGATCTTTGGAGATGGGTCAGCCCCCATGGTGTGGGGCAGGGAGGTGCTGAAGGGAGCACGTCCTGCTGGATATCAGCCAGRCACCAGTGGGGTTAAAACTTAAGAGGTTCCTCCTCTTTTAGGACCATTTTCCACTGCAAATGCTGCTGTGGAGGAATCCAGTCCCCCCTARCCAAGAAGCTGGGCTATGTGGAGAGCACCACAGTCTCTGTGCTACTCATCCATGTTCTCCAGCCATCCCAGTTGGACATTGCAGTATTCCAGCCTGCCACTGCCTCTCCTCTTTCCTGTGTAGGGAACTTGGGACACAGAGCCAAGGGAGACCAAAACTGTGGAGCAAAAACTGCAGCCTGAGCAGAAGGGGAGAGCAAACAGCCACTGACAGCTTCTCTCCCTGTCCACCCCAGATGGGCCCAGAGCTGCAGCTTCAACCACCGGTTACTGTTCATAACCAAAGCCACCTGTAAAGGCTGAGCTGGCGGGTCTGAATTTAGTAAAAAGCTTCTCTTTAGCAGAATTCAAAATATTTGCAAGAGGAGCCAACATAGAGTCTCACAGCAGCCACTGTTAGAGCCACTTCCCAAAGAAAAACCACACATTTAAAGAATCATTAACCAATTCCCACGTATCTTTGGAGAAGGTTTGATTTATTTTATCATTCATGAGATGGCTGCAGAAACAAATCACCACAAGTCCTGCTGAGTTGCTACCCCAGCAGGAATCAGGCTTAATAACTACAGTCCCTTTTAATCATCACTGGACAACACTAGTTCTGTCACCTACAGTTTGTCTTTATGTATTGGCACCATCACAAGGCACATATTTCAAWATATGACTTTTTTTTCCCCTAATTAGTCAGGAAGTGAAAAAAATTACTTCCTTTGAAAGTGACCCATCTTATTTTATTTTTTGACTTTCCACGGCAGAGGGCAGCATTACAAGCTGGTTCAGACTGCCACGCGCCTCTCTCCAAAAGCCTTCCCATATGGATCGCGCTACTGTTTATCAG
The DNA here is from genome assembly GCF_003342845.1 of Nothoprocta perdicaria. Lineage (NCBI taxonomy): Eukaryota > Metazoa > Chordata > Aves > Tinamiformes > Tinamidae > Nothoprocta > Nothoprocta perdicaria. The sequence continues at coordinate 7,019,992 of NW_020454427.1, read as the reverse complement.
AAAGGTTATTCCAGAATAACTGGGCCCGGGCCCAGCAGCGAGAGGCCCCGTCTCCTCATTGGCATCTCCGGCTTCCTGAGTGGAGGCCGGAGCTCTGCAAGGCCTGGGCCCTGGCTCTGTCCCAGCCTGACCTATCCAGGGGAAAACAACCCAGCTGCAGGGGGCTCAGCGGGGTTAAACAGGGTTAAAACCCTGTTTTAGCTGGGAGGAGAAAGGGAAAAGAGCAGAGGGACAGAAGTGTCCTGCTCAAGGTGGTTTTTGCCTGTTTTGCAGAGGTAAGGGGGAGAATAGGAAAAGAAAAGCATGTGATAAAAGCTACTGCGGAGCAGGGACCGTGTTTCCGTGTTTTCTCACGGGAAACACAACCTTGCAGCCTTCCAGCTCCTCCTGCCCCTGCATAGTTAGCAGTGGTGAGAAAGCCTCCAATCTGAAAAATGCCTCCTGAAAATGAGGCATGGCATTTACAGAGGCATTGCAGAGGAAATGTATGGAAGCTGCAGAGGCTGTTTTCTGTTAGACAAATATCTGCGTATTTGCCCTTTCACTTCTGGTCCCACTCGTTGGATCTAGATCTACGTATAGAAAGCGGTGCCAGTTCACAGAGCTGCAGGAAAGGCAAACATTGACACGCAGGAGACCATACAGCTTGTGGGTGAGCCTTCCACCACTGCAATCCTCCAAGTGTCTTACAGGATCCTGATGATTTATTCCAGCTCGACTGTTTAAGGCTCTTCCATTTCTGGATGCATTTTCCCATGATGTCTATTTTCCCCACTTCTCTATATATTTGGAATCTCTCTTTTTTTCTCTCCTTCACAGCTGTAAAGAAGAAGACCAGCTCATTCTCTTCCACCACTGCATCTAAAGAATGGAGCTAAAGGGCAATTCTTTGCACAGTGTTGACCCATAAGATACCTTTAACAGCATATACTCCTTCATACCTACCTTTATAATATATTGATACACCACCATATACATTTATTTCAAGCAAAAAAGACCATTTAAAAATGCATAKTAATGTAGTGTCTTCCATTCTTTTCCATGATTTGTAAGAAAGGATTAAAAGGTATTTTCTGCTTTTAAATTAGGACGAGGTGGTGCCTCTCTTGTGCTGAAGCAGCTTCTGAAGCAGTTCTGAGTTCTGAAGCAGTAAAACCCCTTATCAGGGCATATAGCACATACCCTGACAGCACTTCCTATTTTAAACTGGTCTCAGATGTCTTTTTCAAAGATACCCTTTGCCTAGTTGAACTGTACGGTTGGACACACAGAGCCTTTGGCAGATGCTATATCCTGTGTTACAGTAGGTCAGACTAACTGTAGTATTTCCTAAATATCAAGAGTGAGGGGAGAGGCATACATACATTTCTGCAAGCTACATGTGCACTTTTCACCACTTTTTCTCTCAGTCATGTATCCCCCTTCAATGCAATGTGTGGATCAAGCCATAGCAGCTTGGTAGTAGTACCCTTCAGCCAAGGCTACCCTCTTCCATGGGTTTTGGCTGCTCTGAAGATCTCTTTTCCATTCATGCCTATTTCCTTGAGGATTTTTTTGCTGAAATTGCTTGCTTATGCTTTAATGCTGTTCTCAGCAAATACCTGATTCAGCTTAGCTCAAGGCAGTCTTGGAGGAAAATTACTCATAAGGAAAACTGACTGGTGCAAGCACAGATCCCAGATGGAAAAAATGAGGAAGCTGCTACAAGCGTTTCTATGCCTGTATTTTAGAATGAATCTAGGCCCTTTAACTTGCCTCATTCCCTCAATTTCAGCTGTCACTACACGGAGARAATTCCTACGCTCCTAATTAAACTCTACTGTGATACCCACATGATCTTGCCAACTTCTTTACTTCCATTCATTAAGATGATACTGGTCCTCTCTTGTATGTAAAAAACATCATACAGATAATGAATAAAATCTTCATCTGAATTCCCTTTAAAAGGGGAAGGTATGGTGGGCTACCAGCCTTAATTTGCCATTTCCTTGAAAAGTACAAAAAAATTAATACTGCAGTTTATTAAGCATGTCTGGGTTAATCAGAACAATGCTATCTGATTACAATAAGAATATATTTGTGAACAACTTCTCCTGTACATAGGGTGAGAAGAAACTGATGATTCAGACACTGAATAATATTTTTCACTTATGCGAAAATAAACTTAGATCTGTATTAAATTTGCTGTGGTAACAGCTGCTTTAAGCACAGTATAGTAAGTATAACAGTGACCTCTACACGTAATGCCTGTAACTGCTTCTATAATATAAAATAGATTTATCTTATTTTGCTATCATAATGCAGTTTATTTGACTGAGCACAATGCTGTGATTCAGATAAAAATATCCTGCTGTCAGAAATCAGCTTGTCCTACCAGTAAATGAAAAATAAAATTTGTGTTAGCAAGAAAAAAGAACTCACAGAAAAAAAACTAAATTGACGTAAAACCACAGAATCAGAAATTCTACCACTGTTTCTAGACAAGAACAGATAATAACTTGAGCAGGTGCTAACTGCAATACAATTATTAAAATGAAAATGATTATATTATAATGAGATGTATTATCAGAAATAGGAGGAGGAAACCACATCAACCACTGAAATTATTCCATTTTATTCATATTTGTCAGCCTGACAAAATGTCTTTTTGAAGAGGTCACCTTCCTTCATCATCTTTATCTCCACCACCTTATCATTTCTCTTCAATTCTTGCCTCCTGTTGACCTCTTTGGGGTCTCTTTTATTGCCTTTGTATTTGTAAAAYTGTTGTTTAAAGTTAAATACCTGCATTCGCTGCTTCCTCTGTGTCCTAGGACATCTGTCATTGGTTCATGTTTTTTTTTCCCCCCTGTATTTTTACTCATCTCCTCCAAAAGTGCAAATTCAGCTACTATTCCTATTGTGATCACATCAAAGATGAGCTACTCTTGTTTATTATTACAGCCTTGTATGGGCTAATGTGAAAACGCTGGCTCTCGACTCCAGCYTTCATTTCAGCTTGTTGTTTTATACATATATTTTCTAATTGTCCTAATTCTCCTTTGTGCCTTTTCCCATGCTGTTGCTCTGGATAAAGGGGAAAAACTGTGCACAAACATAAACCAACCTTATACAAGGAGAAWTTACTGTATCCATACAAATCTTTCCTGAAAGAAAACCCTTCCTTGCGGACAGGCTGTCTACACCTCACTGTGTACCCTGGGGGTCCTGGCAGTGCTAATTGATGCCTYGTGCTCCCCCTTGTGTCTGCCGTCAAATTCAGATTGCCCACTTTTGAGAAAAAAAAGACTTCTGCATTTTCAGTCTGCCCTAGTCTCAACACTGTGGTCTGTGGTTCCTAGTGTCTTGGTAATGCAAATAAACAAGGGCACATAATGCTTTGTAAAATCTGACCTGTAGTGTTTCAAGTTGACAAACACCAAATCACAACGAAGCCACTTTTTTTTTTTTTTTAAACATGCAGATCTAGGTTACTATTTTTAGCTCAGAACTTTTAGGAACAAATTCCAGTGGATTTATGCTCCCCTGCACCCCTCCAAAATAAAAAGCCTGCTAACCTTCTCAAATTGCAAACATCCAAGGAAGATGAGGCTTCAAAGTCAAGTTTCCGTAAGTTAGCAAGGGAATACATTTCAAAACTGTTTTAACCATTTCTCTAAAGAAAAACGAGAGAGAGTAACCATCCTGAACAGARAACACCAAACACCAACCTCCTACACGAAAATTCCGCTTCCTTTTCCTTTTTCACATTTCCAGACAGCAGAAATGTTCATCCTTTTATCCAAAAGTTTGGGAGTGTGGGATGGAGAGGAGGGCTTACAGGTTACATCTGAATTCCTAACAAAAAAGACATAAGAAGCAGATCATGAAGATCAAACTTGCTGGTGGGTTTGACTTGGGCAAAATAGGCTTTTGGAGCAAAAATAGAGGAAAATACACAAAGCAAACAAAACAAATGAACAAAACCCGCAGAGCAGTAGGTGTGCGTCTTGCCCCAGCTCTCATTAACCCTGTTTTGAAGGAGGTACTGAAGGAGGTTTCGAAGGAGGTACTGAAGCTCAGTACCTCCAAGCAATGGGCCCCTGGGCTCAGGGGAGGAGAAGAGTGCGACCAGAAGCATAAGAAGTAGCTCTCCTCTTTCCGCACATTGCAATCGTGGATGAACAGCAATTCCAAAGAGCCTGCGGGAAGCGGAAGCACAACGTGGAAGCACAACGTGGAAGCACAACGTGCACTGCTAACCCCACAACCCAGCCCCAACGGGGACCCTGGATCGAAGGCGAGGGGCAGCCCCGTGGGGTCTCACACGAGCGCTGCCCTGCGCCCCAGCGGCCCCGCTGCCCTCCCGCGCGCGGTACCGGTACCGGTACCGACACCGCACCCGCGCGGCCCGGCCCGCTGCCCGCCCCGCCGCACACTCACAGCCGCACGCAGGGCGCCGCRCGCCAGCGATCCGCCGCAGCCGGGCCCAGCCGCTCCGAGCTGCGCGGGGATATTGAGTTTCCTGCGGAAAAGGGAGACAGCGCGTGCCGTGAGGGAAGGACCACGAAGAAAAAGGTTACGGCAGCTACACAGGCTGAGCAGCGCTGCCCTCGACTCACAGCCGAACCGCAGGGATCCCGACAGTCCCTGCTGGCACTCGCTCTCCGTCCTTGGCGGGCGTCTCACAGCCCTTCTTGCCCTCCCGAGCACTGGGAAAGGGCACCCGCATGAGGCGTCTCCTTCCCCTCCTTAGGAGCCGGGATGGGCTCCATCCGCTCGGGACGCAGCGGGGGGCATGAGGACGTTTTGGTGTGCAGGTTGCTGGCGCTTCCCCGAGCCGGGGTTCCTGAGAAAAGACCTCTACCCCAAGGGACCTGGGAGCAGCGGAGGCCGAGGGGACGCGGATCACATTCCGTGTCACCGGCTCGCGCTCACACAGACGACAGCGAGGACAGATTTGCTGTCCTCAAAGGAAATGCCTCTTCACACAACGGCCACCCTTTTGCATTCCGTATTAAGGTGAGCCCTCTTTCCATGACCGATACCGCGCTACCAGAACACTCGGGGCCCTGTTCCACAGAGCACAGCAGTGAAGCAGCGTCACAGGGCGTAACTTCGTGCCCTTCAGAGAAATGCCTGCGTCCACGTCGATGATTTTGTGCATTGGCTTTCAGGGAAGGATTTGATGCAATAAAGCCATGCAGCTTTGTAATGGTGAGCCRTGCCCTTCCAGCGTCCATACGGGGGTCCAGCTAGAAAGGACACACGAGGAGACAACATATTCTTCRCGTGAGAGCCAAGCAACTCCCCGGGAACCAGGCACTTAATGAACACACGCTTTCGCTAGCGCCTTTACTGCTCTTTCACGCCTGCCGGGCAACATGAGCTTCCCGGCATGTGCTTCCCGGAGCCTCTCCCTCCGTGTCCCAGTCCCCTCCGGAGCACCTGACGGCAGCTCCTGCTCCGCTCCTCCTCTGACCTTGCAGGGTTGAAACGAGGGGAAGCGGCAGGGACACCCGCCGCCCTGCTCCCAGGAACGCGTGTCCCGAGGAGCACTCCGTGACCGCACGGAGCCCCGCGTCCTCACCGGGTGTCACGCACGGGAAACCTCCCGTGCCCCTGACCCGCGAGGGCTCCCCGTTCCCGGCCGGCAATGCCGGGGACGTCTGCACCCCTTGGGCCACACACCACGCCGCGTGGACGGCCCCGGCGGGTGCGTGGACGGCCCTGGCGGGTGCGTGGGCGCCCTGCCGCGCCGTGCCCGCCATGGCGGGGCGGCCCCGGGCGCCCTCCCCGCCGCACCGAGGCCACCCCGGCGCCCGCCCGACAGCCCCGGGCGTGCGCGCAAACAGCTAAGGCGGCCAGAGGCGCTCCTGCCAGCTTCCTCCGTCCCCTGCGGCGCCTCCCGGTGCTATTAATACAGCGGGCACATGCTCTGACATAGCGTTCCCCGGCGGCGCGCAGATAACTTTAATTTGCCCTTTAAACGTCCCGAGCACCGCGCGCCCCGCGCCGCCGCGGGGCAACATGGCGGCGCTGCCCCGCGCCCCCCGCCGGGGGCGGGCGCAGCCGGGGGTCCCAGCCAATGCGCGTGCCCCTGGGGGGCGCCTCCTCCTATCGCGAGAGGCGGTGGGGTATAAGAGKGGAGGCGAGGGCCGGGGGGGCCATTTGGCCGGCGGAGCGCGGCGGCGGCGGGGGCGGCAGCCGCGGCCGGGCGGGGAGGCTCTCTCGGGGCACGGGCGGTGGGAGCGGCTGCCAGCATGGGTGACCAAGCGCTCAGCTTCCTCAAGGATTTCCTGGCCGGCGGCATCGCCGCGGCCATCTCCAAGACGGCTGTCGCCCCCATCGAGAGAGTCAAGCTGCTGCTGCAGGTGAGGCGCGGGGCGCTGCTGGCGGGGCTGCGCCCCGAGGGGCGGCCCGGTGGGAAGGAGGGAGCGAGCGAGCGGCTGCGCTGCTTGACCTTGCCCGGGCGCTCGCCCGCCTGCGGTTGCCGGGGCGCGGGAGGCGGTTAACGGCCGCGGCGCGGCGGTTAACGGCCGCGGCGCCCCCTCTCGCCTGCCGCCCGCAGGTCCAGCACGCCAGCAAGCAGATCACCGCCGAGAAGCAGTACAAGGGCATCATCGACTGCGTCGTGCGCATCCCCAAGGAGCAGGGCATCATCTCCTTCTGGAGGGGCAACCTGGCCAACGTCATCCGGTACTTCCCCACCCAGGCGCTCAACTTCGCCTTCAAGGACAAGTACAAGCAGATCTTCCTGGGCGGAGTGGACAGGCACAAGCAGTTCTGGCGCTACTTCGCGGGCAACCTGGCGTCCGGCGGCGCCGCGGGAGCCACCTCCCTCTGCTTCGTCTACCCGCTGGATTTCGCCAGGACCCGCCTGGCGGCCGATGTGGGCAAAGGGGCGAGCGAGAGGGAGTTCACGGGGCTGGGCGACTGCATCGTCAAGATCTTCAAGTCTGACGGCCTCAGGGGCCTCTACCAAGGATTCAATGTGTCCGTCCAGGGCATCATCATCTACCGAGCGGCCTATTTTGGGGTCTATGACACTGCCAAGGGTAAGAGGCGGATGGAGGCGTGACCTCGAGGAAGGGATCCAACCAACAGCGACTCTGCAGGGCACCCTGCACTGCCGGGACAGGCAGGGCTTGGCGCKGCACCAGCTCAGGGTGCCAGGCGGGAGTCTGCTCACATGTTTCTGAAGTGTATTCCTGCCTCTGTCAGCTTGCTCCTCTGAGCCACAGCTCTGTCTGCAGAGTGTTTTCAAGCCCTTGCCGGTTTAGGTTCTTTACCCTTTTTTTTAAGGGTTATTTGGGTTGTCTTGACTTCTTGACCTTTTAGTCAGGGAACATGAAGAAGACTCTAAATCACAAAATGCCAACATACTACCAATTTGTTTTACTCCTAGCACYTAGTGATAGTGAGATATGATTATGAGGAGAAGTTGCAGATCCAGTCCTATTGCCTTGATTGAGTGACCTCTGGGGTGGGTGGCCATCCCTCCCCAACAGCGTTTCTCCTTGTCCTTTCTCTGTGCCCTGACTCTTATTGTTTGTTCTCGATGACAGGTATGCTGCCTGATCCCAAGAACGTGCATATTGTTGTGAGCTGGATGATTGCCCAGACTGTCACTGCAGTGGCAGGGCTGGTATCCTACCCTTTTGATACCGTGCGGCGTAGGATGATGATGCAGTCTGGCCGAAAGGGAGGTAAGAATGAAACTGTTTCCCTAGTGTCCCATCACTAGAAGGAATTCCTTAAGCAGAATGTGGTGAGAAATGCAATGTATTTTCTGTTGTGGAAAGCCAATGGCTCTTTCTTAGGAGTCCTTAAACATCTATGGAAAATGCATTAGGGTTTTTTGTGTTGATATGAAAGTTTGAGTCACTTTAATATCATTGTTACTTAGAGAATTAAAATGACTCAGTGAGTTGATTCATAAATTCTTAAATTCATGTTCTCTTTATACTCTTGAAGAGGGGGAAGGAAGGTTAAAATAAACTTGGCGTATAGTTCCACAGCCTCTGACCTGTCTGTCTGTTTCCACAGCTGATATTATGTACAAGGGCACAATTGATTGCTGGAAGAAGATAGCTAAAGATGAAGGATCCAAGGCGTTCTTCAAAGGTGCCTGGTCGAATGTGTTGAGAGGCATGGGCGGAGCTTTTGTATTAGTACTTTATGATGAAATCAAGAAATACGTCTAAAGCTGACATCATGTAGTTCAATTGTTCTCAATCAACTTTTTTAAAAATACACCCTTGTGATATAATGGACAACAATATTTCCTAGGGAAACTGAGAATGGAATTTGAGGAATGTACCTGGTTATGAGGATGCATTAATTTAAGTTGTCCACTATATCACAGTAGCATTTTGTATGAAAATTCTTCCAACATTTGTATTGGAACCTGTGTATATATTATATATGCCTTCAAATATCAGGTAATGCATCTTGTCCAGAGACAAGACTTAAATATTTTATGCCTATTTAATATCAAATAATGTGAATTCCTGAATAAATTTGATATTCAAATACCTGTTGTACTAAGTGAGGTCCCTAGCTCCACAACAGCATGATGGCATTTAAAAATGATTTCTTTGAAAGATTAATTTTATGTCAAAAGGATGTTTGAAAATACAAACTAAAATCTCTGGCTGCAAGTTTCTAACTGTTTCCTCTTTTCTGATAAGATGCAATCATGTGGTTGAGGACCTAATTAAACTTTTTCAAGTGTATTTTATGCAAAATACTGTCTTTCAAAAATGCCATATATCTTCACAAAGCAAAAAGTTGTCTGAATGATGTTCAATTGAACTTCATATGAAATGATGAAATAAATTAATATATTGAACTTTTTCCTGGTGTTTCCAATACACAACTCACTGCAGTTAAATGAGCTTTTAAGGTCTTGGTCTTGTACTCCTAAACTTTATAATATTTTGATTAAAGCTTAAAGGAGTGGGAGAGGATGGGGACTGATGATCCTACCACAGCAAAGACAAGTGTTTCAGTTAGAGATCACAGTTGCAAGTTGTCTCATAGGTAAACTGCCCAATGGACATAGCTATTCTTTGCTAATTAATTTACATTGCCCCTACATTGAGGTAAGTGTAACTTGATTTGAATTTGTAATTTTTTTGAAATATTCTATAATGTTGTACTTTTGACTTGTTACTCCAGTAATGTAGCTGGTAGTTACTAACTAGAGTCAATTACCACATGAAATTAGAAGATGCTTGATGCAACAGTTCTTAAATTTCAGATATTATGTGCTTGTAAGCTGACTGATAGGCTCTCTAGTTGGGAAAGCAATGGAAAGTGTTGTGCCTATTTCAGGGGTTCAGTTAAAATGCACATCAGCAAGCGTGCTTGCTGTGTATACCTTAGGAAATGTGGTTAGACTGAAAATGGRGCATTTAATTGTAGCACTACAAAAGTAATACTGAAATAAGCTTATTTTAAGCTGTATCTTCCCTTCATATGCAGAMGTTAAGCACTCCAGGGTTGTAGATCTTTGGTAAGGTTCTAGATTGTCCAGTGTCATACTCTCTGGCCAGAGGTGAAAAGCAAGGCAGAAGCACAGGTCTTGGTGGTGTGCTAGATGTGTTTGCAGGCAGAAGACTAAGTTACGGGRGCAGCTGGCACTCTCCACACCGAGTACAGGCTTCAGAGCAGATGCTGCCTGGGCTGGTAGAGTTGATGTGTAGTATTGCCCTAAGCAGGAGGCTCTCAGGGCTCAAAATGGGACACTGGCAGGTGCCATCCCCTCTATAAGGTGCCTTTTCTGAGCCCTTTTGCCTAAGTGTTGATGGAGAGTTTGCCCTGCAGGAAGTGAGCTGAGGGAAGGAATATATGAAAGTAACTCTTAGGAGTAAATGCAACAGGGCTCCCCACGAGAGTGTATTTGTGGATAGTGTCTTAGTTGAAATGGCATGTGACTGCAGCTCTTCAGTCATGGGGTCTGGGACTGTATTCTATGTTTTTCATAAATGAGTGTGCAGATAAGGAGAGAAGCTTTAGCTTATGTGTGTAAGAAGCGTAAAGGATCTGTCCCGAGCAGCTGTGAGCCCCAAAACTGAGCTGCTGTCTCTCCAAGTTCTGTGCTTTGGTTTCCAGTTATCTCATTTCTTGTCTGTCTTGTCTTTTAAGTTTTTTTCTTAAACAGCTGCAGGCTGTTCCAGCTTGCTGTTAATTAATCTGGTGATTTAAGTGTGCCTGCTGTTGATTCAGACTAGCAGAAACTACCTAGAGGAGCTGTGAGTAACAAGTGTCCACCAGAAAGCAAGCTTCTTTGGAGAAGAACAGATGCTGACATGAGTGGGTTTTTTTTTAAGATTACCTAAATTGGCACCCCKTATGGCTTTATATGTATACAAATTTACAAAGGAAAAGTATCATGTTKGATGGGTTCTGCTACATGTAAGCTTCCTTACTTAAACCCTAGAGCTGTTTGACTTTGGGGACAGCCTTTTAACTTAAACTCCCAAGCACATCTGGTTCTTTCTCTTCTGTCCTGAAGAGCATTTATTTCCTTAGGGTTGGTTTGGTCCTTTCATCTCTCCTCTAATCACTGCCTTGATTGTCTACCTACCTGCTCTGCCTCTTCCTCCAGCAGTGCAAACCAGGGCTGTAGCTTGTTGAATTATTGCAGGAAGCCCCTTCCTGCTGTTCTTGCAAGTGTGTATTGCAGAAAAGCTGGAAACTTTTCCCTGCCTCTGCCCTCTTCTCCTCTCTCTCCTTCCCCAGCGCAGTGCCTGTAGTCCCTGCGGAGGCTGGGTCAGTCGGTCTGTCTATCCATCCACACACACACACACACACACATATATGTTTCAAGCCTACTGACACAACAGTTATTTACTCTTCATTTTGCATTGACCTCTGAACACTCTGTGTTTACATGCTCCAAAGGAGAGTCCTACTTTACTAAAAAGGTGCCAAAGAATGACATTGTAATGCACAGAAATCTTTGGGGGAATTAGGTATGTGAATGATTGAGAGATTCTGAAGCAAAAGAAACTTCAGAGGAGTCAAAGTGAGGTAAGTTACTATGTATTAAATTTCTATACATTAGAAAGAAAAAATAAAGGGAATGAAAAATTAAAAATGAAAGTAGGAAGGCTSAATACTTGAGAGCTCATCAGGGAGTTGAAATAACGGAGCTGGCAGAGCACTTACAGGTAACATCTCAGCATTTCTGCGCTGTCTAACCCATGTGCAGGTAGCCTCCAGGCAGCGTTCCTTACAAAGACCCATCTACCTGGGTAAGAGCCTGAGCCTCTTAATTAAATAACTGTCATTCTGCAAGCTGTGGCTCTCAGTTGCCATGCACCTGCATCTTGTGGCCAGGATGAAGTGAGGAACCTYCTGTGGGTCTGAGGCCCCTCTGCCCCACAGAGCCCAGCACACTGCAGGTGAGGGGAGGGGAGAAAGGTGGTGTGGATCAGACTTTCCCTGTGTTCCTGGTTCAGCTGGAAACCTCTGGCCCTCTTTTCCTGCACTTGGGAGGGAAGAAGCAGCCATTGCATCAAGAAACACCTGGGGAGCATCCACATCCTTATGGAAGGAAAAAACCCTTGCTAAGTATTTCAAAAACCAGGCCAGCACAGTTACGTTAGCAGCCACTCTGGATAACCTAGGATAACAGGGAGACAGGTCACAGAGTCCCCTATGCACTGCCCCAGGCTGCAGACTACAGGGCCTGGCTTCATTAAGTYGTTTCCACTTCATCCAAATCCCATCTCCCAACAGCATGTTCTAATCCCAAGAGCYGCTGTGTGGAGAGAGCTGAGATCCATGGTTTTTTTTTTTTTTTGGTGACTGGTCACAAAACAAACTCATGTGGAATAGGATTTCAGGGCTTTGCATTGAGTAGTACAGCTGCAATCAGGAAGACAGTGCTGCAAGCATCACTACTGACAATTTGGCTCATTTTGAGTTGGAGGAGAGTTACTGGGAGGCAGAGAGGCTTTCGGATCGATATTGTGAAGACAACTGCCTCCTGAAGACAAACCAGCTTTAACAGTGGTATTGGTGAATCCTGCTGCCACCCAAAATGAGAGGCTCACCCCAGCACGCCAGGCCTGGAAGGAGATGGCTTCTCGGCTAGCTGAGGTGATGATTGTGTTTCTTATTTATYGTCGGATTGAGGGGGCCTTGTTAGTCCACTGCTTGCTTGGGACTGTGCAGAACAGCACAAAGACCACACCTGCTGCTCAGGATACCCAGTGCTTAAGATTAACCACTKCCCTAGGAGGAGCCATTTTCCCCTCACACTTGGCTTGCTGATACAGAAAGTCAGAGTGGAAACATCCATCACGACGTGAGTGTGACAGTCACCACCGCCACTTACAAGGCGGCTTGTAAGTGATACTCACTGCCCTCATCTCCACCACACTGCACAGACAGAGCTGCGAGGGAAAGAGCAAGCTCTGTGACCTGACAGGAGAAGGAGCTCAGGCTCTTGCAAGGGATTCATCCTGAAGCCTGTTTGATGACAGTCATGTTAACACAGGCTAAAGCTGTGCCGTTGCATCATGGATGCTGTTGTATGAACATTGTTAGCCATTTGCTTTAGGACAGTCAAAAAGCCCTCATCTGAGCAACAGGACGACAACAGAGATGTCCTGGCATCTTCAGTTAAAGGCTGCAAACATCTGAAGGAAGGCAGGCTCTGGCAMTGGAAAAACATCCACTGCTCCGGAGAAGCAGCCTTGTCCGATTCTTCTCATTTATGCTGGAGTCTCTTGGATTATCTGGGACCACAGGTGAATTCTAAATGACTCAAGTGTCRTTTAGAAGACTTCTTCTGGAAGGAAAAAGGGGAGAAAAAGAACTGCAAATGACAGCTTACCAAAAATAAATGAATAAATAATTATATATATATAAATAGATTCCATTGAAATAAATTTATTAACAAATTTTTCTGTAATGATTTTTATTTGCTGATCTTAAACAGATATCTGTGTTGTGGCCAGATACTCCCTCCTGCAGGAACCTAAARGAGCGTATTAGTAAATATTATCCTGCCCAGGAATGAAGGGAAATTGAACAGAGAATTTACTTCTTGATGGCTGTCTTCTTGGTAAATGTTTGATAGACTTGGCAGKTGCAAATGTAATTTCCTTTTAACTTGACGAGGACTTATCAATRTGGCTTATTAAAAGAAAACCAAAAACCACCAACAGGCTAAATGCATCGATTAATAGACCGATTCGTTGTGTTTTCTTCTACTACACCTACTATGAAGTTTCTCCAACTATATCCTTTGCAATTTCATATCGAACAAAATTCTGTAAGAAGTCTATGCAATGACAAACATATTTCATGTTAAATATTTTATTTCTTACAATTTACAAAAGAGTGACATACAAAATTGACAATCTTACATACCAAAGTTAAATAAAATAAAATGATTAAAAGTAATCCATTCTRTGAATTTCTCCACAGAAAATAATTATCATACAAACATTTAAAAGTATTTAAAACACGACCCTGATATTCACATTCAAGGACAGAGATCTTTAAATAGAGAATAATTTTAATAAGCACAACAGTACAAATAATTACAGTCGCAGTATGCAAAGAAATGCTATATAGTCCCTATCAATGAGTAATAATTGCAGAAGCAATCCATTGGCCCCAGTGCTGCTTTCAGTTGAAAACACATTGCCAAACACTGTCAAGCAGCTAAACGGGATCAGGTCAGCAGGTGCAGCAGCTCTGACTGATTATCACACAGCGACAAGTGTGTTGCAATACCAAACACCTACAGGCCTAAGCCCTTACGGAAACAGGAGCAMAGAAAAATCAACTTTCCTTCTTGTAGGGCTAAGACCCAGCGTTACTGAATACAGCTTTTATTTATTATTATTTTTTCTCCTCTTTATGCATAATTCAAAGAGAGTTCCTGCACATCTCSTGGGAGGAAGCAGCTGGGGAAGCGCGGGATTCCAGTGACATCCACAGACAGCAGCATCACAGTTTATGCTCTTTGTAAGACTAAGAGCCTACAATAAGCTCACTGAAAGTTTGCCTTTACGGAGAGAAATAAAGCATACTGCCTACTATTTGCTATTGCCAACGCCATGCCATTTTACACCTGCTATAAATGGAAGTAGATGCTGAAGCCTATCTGACACTACTCCAAATATTTGGTACAAACACAGCATCAAAAAGTTATGTTAAGGAGAAAAATTATAACTTCATTTCAGTTTCTTACTGCGTCTGTCTTTTTCAGTCCTGGCTAACCATTGCTGTCAAATCAGATGCCCAAGTTTCCCGCAGCTCAGAGTGACACCTCGCCACGGGGACGGGCGATGATCTGCACACACAGGGCCACAAAATGCTTCCCTCACTCACTCTTCTATTGAGAAATACTAGAAACTTACACTTGTTAAAAGTGAATCTGAAACTGCTGTTCACTTCGGATTTCAATCTGGCGTTCACATAACATGAGATGCTTCTTTTCTGCACCAAGGTCCTACTACAACTTCTTAAGTTCTTTTAAATCTGGAAGAGATGCAGCCTTGAGCACCAAATGAACGTTCACCACGTGGACACGCCGTAGTACAAATCCTGCTTTTCCCCACTTCGTGCTGCTGTAAGAGGGAGAGTTGCAGCCATAGGAAGACGACCTATAGAGTCCTGACGGCTTACCTAAAGCAAGGACAGCCTAGGAATTAAGCTTATTCTCACAAGTTTAATGCAATTTTAAAAATAAATTTTCCTTCTTTAAAGATTTGCTTTACATCTTGGACCCACAGTGCAACAATTCCATCCTTCTCCTTCATGGATACAAATCCCGCTTTGAGTATAAAATAACTAGGAATTTCTATTTCACTTTGCTTAAATACCTCATTCTCTTTCATAAATACTTTTCACAGCAAACACTGATTAAAGTGAAAGAGTTACTTTAAAACCATTTTATAAGCAATTACTTCATATGCAACGCATTTTAATCACCAAACAATGCAGAGAAGAGTCTTGCACGGAGAGTTTACAAAAGCACTAGAAATAGAAATCTCAAGATCATCTCGACACGGGAGGCAGAGCACACACTTATAACCAAGCAGCACGAACGTTAGTGGGTTTAGGTCTCTGCAAGGCCCCACTGGATGCATCAGACCCAGGTTTTTCATTCCTATGGCTCACTGCACTTGACACACTCGACGCCCTTGACGTGCCTCCTGTCAACACACACAAAAAGACGTAGGAATGTTTACGCCAGGCACAAGAAGCGACCTCCTGCACTATTATAACTGTAACACCCATTACCACAGTTCCAAGGGRAAAAAAAATATCAAAAACAACCTCCACAAAACTGCACAGCACATTAAACTGCACAGCACATGCTCTGTTTGTAAATGCTCGGGACAGGGAATTCAAGCACAGTGGTTAATCTGACATGTATGGGCCCAGTACCGAGCACTTACTGGAAGGGCTGAGCTGGGACTTCCCTCTCCTTGTGGATGGTGAGGAGCCCAGGTAACTCATCTGGCGCTGATAGTCCATCAGTTGCTCAGAGCGCCTCATCCCCGCTGTCGGCTTCACTGCTTCCAGTCGCTTCAAAAAAGCCTTAAGAGCAAAGAAAATACCAAGAAGGAGAAATATTAAGAAGATACAAAATAAATATATACGAATTTATTTTTATTAGTATGAAGAAAACAAKGTCTAAAAACACTGCTCATCTCCCTGCAGTCAGCAGGGACAAGGCCACTGGTGACCAGCTGTGCTGTTCTGCTCAGGGCCAGTTCTTTTTACAATGCTATAATCAGACAAAAGCAGCACGTGGCCACTTTACACCATTCTGTGCTGGGTACATCCTTGGTATCCTGCCTTTCCCTGCACTTCATGAGGAATGACTTGAAACTACACCTATCTTGTTGGTGGTAAAGACAGCAGGAATATGAACTGTTTGTTTCTCCTTTCTTCTTGTAGGTTAAATCTCAGGTAGGATAAAAAGACTTTTTCTAAATTTAATTTTCACTTTGCAAACCTCCTAAGACCATTTTATATTCTCCCACAAGGCCCCCCAGGGAGAACTACTGACCTCATTTCTATGAAAGTACCGTCAAAAGAAAAGCATAAAAATCCATTTGACACTGATATTTGTGATATTCTTAAAGTTAAGAGACTCTAGCAGAAATTATTGCTGTACATATTGCCCTTCTTGAAGGGACAAATTAGGAAGGAACCAGTGGCATGCAACTTACAGTTACAACCCAACCTTTCAATGCATCTGGCCTCTGGTGTTTGCTATTCCCTTGGCTAACTAATGTCAGACTTGATGGCCTAGCAGCTTTTGGCAATGAGGCAACCACCCATCGCCAACCAGGGCACAACATGCATAGGTTATACCCTGGGTACAGCCCTGAGGTATAACCCTAGGGGCAGAGAATGCAGACTGCAAGTACCCACATCTCCAACGTCCCCAAACAGCTCCATTAACAAGGGTGTATTATCTAGGTGTATTATCTAGGTACACATATGGTAAAAGTTGAGATTTGGTAGAGCTAAACTTTGAAGCGATCAGTCTTCCCTCCCTCCCTCCCTCCCTCCCTCCAGTTATGATTTCTTTAGAGCAGAAACAAACTTTTCAGCAGGTGATTTGAGCAACAGCAGAGCATTCACAAGATGCCAGTTGTCTTTGTCTAGTTGTAACAGGGACCTACAACCTTTCTGCACTTACGCACGGGAGCTGGAACCCACCCGGAACGGGCAAGCGGGAAAGGACATTTGGGCTCTGACGTCCTACGTCTCATGTGCTGGCATCAAGTGCCACTCGGTTCATCGCCGAGTGGAAAGACCTAAGTAAGTAAAAGTCAAAGGAAGGACTTGAGCCAGAAATAGCTCTTTGCTAAAGCTAGTTGCAGAACACGAAATGGTAGACCTGTATGTACAATGYTGGATGAAACATTTGAACACATCTCCAACAGTACCTCCTTATACAACTACATACATTTAGACCTACAAAGATAACTTGGATTTACCTCCAATATTAAAAATAGAACCTCTCAAAATACTCAGCTCTATCGCAAATGGAGAGCATTCCAACTGCAGCAGCTTCATGTAACCTACATACCATGATACTGCAGCAACTTCAGGCTTGCTTCCTGACCTGCACATTTGCATATGCCCATTTTAGTCTGGTTTAAAAGCAATTCTTTTACCTTTATGCCTGTAATTTGCATCAAATCCCCATCATTAAATCAAAACAACCCCTTACATTAGTACTAAAAAAAAAATCACTTTTAAAGCAGATTAACACTGGGCTTCATACAATCCTACTAGGAAGAGAGCACAATGTCTTACATGGTAAAGTGCTCCAAGAAAACCTTTCCTGAAGGAGGAGGGGATAGTCTGCCTGCCCCTCGCTCTCTGCTGAGAACTGCACCAAGGGCAAGTCCCCTTGTACGTTATCTGCAGTTAAGAATTTTGTAATTTCTGCATGCAGAAATGAACACATCAATACACCAAAATGTCAGTCCTGACCTATTATCATCAGTAAGTCCTGATTCTTACATTACAAACACTTTAATCTTCCAGTACTTAACTACCTTGTACAATGGTGTTAAATTATGWTTTTTTTTCTCCTGCTATGCATATCAATTTGCCAATTCTTTATGTTGTCCTTAAAACAGCATCTTGAGATGGGGAGAAGAACATTGCTGCTTTTTGTGTTCATTCAACTGCTAATTCTCTCTAGCTATACCACCACAATATGTGGAAATTTTATCATTTGCCTTAATGACTGAAGAATCAGGTCACCTAACATCATCCCAGTGTTCAGAACCTGACATGCYCCTGATCACTTTAAGGAGTATAATGAGCAACAAATGCGTGAATTGCAGCAATGCCATTAAGTTGTTCTTAACCATGTCATAGCTGCTTAGTTGATTCAAGATTCGCATTAGTGTTYAAGTAAATCAACGGTTTTCACAATTGTTCTCTCCTCTGCTGTGCCATGCACAACAACCCTGCCTCAATAATAATCAATAATTATATATATATATATATAAAACCTAATGACACTATATGTGTGTGTATGTATGGACCCTCTGAAGGGACTATGGGCACTGTGCTGGGGAAGGAGAGGGAGGAGAAGAGGGCAGAGGCAGGGAAAGGTTTCCAGCTTCACTGCAACAAGCACCTGCAAGAASAGCAGGAAGGGGCTTCCCGCAATAGCTCAACAAGCTGCAGCCCTGCTTTGCACTGCTCGAGGAAGAGGCAGAGCAGGCATGCAGAGCATCAAGTACTTAGGCAATGACTACAGGCGAGATGAAAGGATCAGACAAACCCTAAAGAGGTAAAAGCTCTTCGGAAAAGAAAAGGAGGAACCAGAACATGCTTGGGAGTTTAAGGAAAAAGGCTGTCCCCAAAGCCAATCTCCCAGTTTGGCAAAGGCTTCCTGAGGCCTCTATTCCACCGTCCCCCTCACTTTTATTATGTTACTGAGTTTACAAAAAGAGGAGAATAAAAACAAACATGAAAGCACAGAAAATGATCCTGCACAATTAACCTTTAAAAATAGGATTACTCTTTATAAATCCGTATATCTACAGTCTGTAAAGGCATCAAGACCGACAGCGAGGAAAGCAAGGATGAGATGGGCAACAACTGTGGAACAAAARAACTTCACACCTCAATAAAGGACTGGACTAACATAAATGTTCTGATAAACAGCCTAAGCCCAGTGCTCTCTGTCAAAGAGAAAAAAAAAAAAGTTTCTCCAAAGTTATTCTGGAAAGAAAGACAAAGGAAAAAAGGGAAAAAGTAAGATTGCAGCCTTGACAWATTAATTTCAGAGCAAAGGTAACAGCTGCTATTTTTCTTCCTTTTGCTTTGCTTTTCCAACTCAGGGAGACTTCAGTTTCACCTCCAGTGAATCCCCACCAGCTGACCGGTGTGTGACAGCTGTTCCCATTTATTTATACTGTGCCTCCCTGGTGGCACTCATGTTACAGCGACCGCACTGTCCCCTCGCAGAGTTCAGCGGGGGAAGGGGCAGAAAACAGCAGTGCAGCCAAGGACACCTTTTTGTTCTGGGCTACCTTGGGATTTGTASCTTTCTTTGATTGCCAGCTGCATTAATTAGGTGTGGGCTGACACGTTCTACAGATCAAAAAGCCCCAAAATCTTGAAGTTCTTCGATCTACAGCAGGCTTTTTAACTGAACACTTCTCATATTTGTGTGTGACTGGCATCCACACACAGCGAGCTGATGGAGCAACCAGCCTCAGCTTAGCAAGCTGGGTAACGTGAGGAAAGAAGAGAGTTTTCCCTGGATCCTACAGCTCATCTCAGCGCAGAGGTGCCAGCAGGGGAAGGGAAAGCGGCCCATGCAGAGAACCTGGATCAGAGCTAGCTCTGCTGGGGCTCAGGGTACGTTTGGGGCACATRTGAAGAAGGGGAATGAGCAGGGAGGGAAGGAAGCGCCACAGGGATTGGTGGGAAATGTCCATTCCCCCTCACTCTGAGGTTTGAGAACTGCTGTTCCCACTGCACTTCCAGTGCAAGCTGCAGAGATCCCTTTTGTATGCACACAGGCACCCACACATACATAAATAACCTCCAGTTAAGGCAGATGACAGATAGAATTACTTTAATTTTGATGAAGTGATTCAGGACYGGGACCCTGACTGCAAATCTGCATTTCATGCTGCACAGACACTCACCCGTGCATACCAGCCCAGCTTTTGCAGAATCTACAGTTCAGATCACAAATTTCCACCCTATAAATTGACACATAYGCCTGTAGGCACTGAAGAAAAGCAATGCATCAGTCACACTTGTGTCCTCTTCCACCAGAGGGGAGACAGGACACGGGAGAGGTTTGTTTTCTGAATCAAGAGCATCCTCTACTGGCAAGAGTCACACTCGTGTCTTGCTAACTTGCATAAGCAACACAGAGCAGGGCTCACTTCCAGAAGAACAGAGTCAAAAACAGCAAGTGCAGAAGCTGGACATKAATTTTATTAATGCTTTCTTGTGCTTATTCTATATTTTTTCCAAATTCCTACTCACCACRCTGCAACTGTGGTTATTCAGGGCAATGCACCTTTCTAGTCCACTGCAACTCTGCAGCAGAGTCTGTGAGGGGAGCGTGTGTTGCACGTGCTTCCCCAGAGCTTTGCACAAAGCTGAAGAGCCAGAGCACTCCAGTCCCTCTCCAGCTCCTTACTCCCTGAATCACTTCCACTGCATGAGCCTCAGATGCCAAACACCTGCAGCAGAAAGCAAGCTGCTTTTCTGCAAACAGCAAATACAGGCATCACTCCAAGAACGATCTGGTGGAGCCAGTGAAAGTCTTACCTCGACAAGGTGTGACCCTGAGGACAAGGAATTATAAAGGCTGTAATCCAACAGGAGAAACCTTTGCTGTTAAACAATCTGTCTTTGCACTCTCCCTGCACAGGCTGCCAGATAACCACTTATCAAGAAAGATTGATAGAAAGTTCTAATTTACAAAGAACAAAGGTGAGGAAAGCTGCTGACGAAAAGAAAACAGAAAGCAAACCCACTTTCAGCTATGCAACTCCTTCGTTTAGTCTCCAAGAGAAGCATGTTATACCCATAACCTACACAGCTGCTGCTGGAAAAAAAAAGGCAGTAAAACTGTGACACTCTGTGTGCACAGACCACTTCAAACAGAATAAATAAGTACACAGAGTTGCTTGAAGATGAAAGAAACGTTAAAAAAAAAAAAAAAAAAAAAGAAAAGAAAAAAGAAGGCCTGTATTAGTGAATCCCTTTTCTGAGGAGAACCAAATATATCATCATGCATTTGGGGATTGAATAAACTCATTTTTTCATAATCCAAAACAGCAAGATATCCTAACACAAATTCTAAAAAATTACTTCGAAGTCAAAAGTTTCTATTTCTGTTCYTGTAGTTAATACCTTAATAACTAAGACATAAATGAATAAGTAACTGAAGGTTATTAATTCTTGGACTTCAAGCAATCACCACTCATCTCTATCATGTATTAAAACAGCAGTATGTGAAATTACTAACTGGATTTACGCCTGCTAAATCTTTGAACCAAAGTTGCAAAGGCAAGACATTCTTGGATAAAATATTTCAATAAATTGAAAGAGAGGGGCTTATGGACTTGAGTAAGCAAAAGTGCATTATGAAAGTAATTCTATACATTGGTATAACAATACCTATCTAATAGGTTAAGTTACATAACAATAGATGATTGCTACTAGATGGCAAGAAGCTGTGACATGGTATTTCTTTCTGCTGCCTAACAATATTCTCTTATCAGTGAGGCCCACATAAAAGAGCAAGTCCTGCTTTCAACCTCTTAATACTGATCATCATCAACACAACACATGGGGAAAATTCTCTTAGCAAACTGAATTAAGAAAAGTAAGTCTAAAAATATTTATTCTCCAGGCAATATGAAACATCAAACATAATAAAATGTCCCATCAGAACACAATCCAGGCAGRTAAGGGCATGGAAAGAGTTAAATGAAGAAGACACTCCCTCATATATTTACAGCTATCTCCCTTGAAAAATCTTTGCAAGGTGCTCTTTGAGTTCCAAATTATATTCTCATTTCACCTTTTCATTAAGCAATTCAATGTATAAAGTACAATGTTCTTTTTGTAGACTTTACTGTAGAGGAGCTAGGCAAGACAATTTCCCAACTTTGAAAATACTTTTAACAGCCCAGAAGCCTGAAAGTCAGAAGAATTAAAAAATAATATATTCTCCAGAAGTGGACAACTAGACTTTCTCCACATTGAATCCACCTATAAGGAAACTTCAACATACACTTAGACTGAGAAAAAGTCCCAATAATGAATAAATTACTTTTGGTATAACTTTTCCAAATAATCCTTCTCTTTCCCTCTCTTCCAGCACATTAAAGAACAACTACATGTGAAAGTGTCATTATCTGTACCACAGCTTTTTCACTAAAACCATCTTATTGAAACCAATTATATATTTGTTATTTGACCACTCTGCCACTACCCCTATTTGAATGAATCAAGATTTCTGTTTTTAACTAAAATAACTGATTGTGGCTGCGACATATATTCAAATAATGTGTCAAACAAAGAACTACAAACACTGAAAATGGTGGCTAGCTATAAAATGACTCAGAAACAAAATTTATATTCACATTGCACTCTATGTTCCAAATATAACAGAGGTTTATTATAGGCTTGAGGTTATTATATTCATTGCTTTATTTTTTTGCTAGCCTTTACTCAAGGGACAGGTAATCATGGTGCCTAAATGAGGATCAGAAGAATAAGACTCCTACAGAAAGTTGTGTGCTAACAAAAATGACTGCTCCTCTTAAATAGAACAATACTGAAGCACAACAAACCTGTACAAAGTAAACTCTGTTTTCACTTGCAAAAAAATGTTAAAAAAAAAGTCACACCATATGAATAATATAATTCATACAGCACAGCGATGGATAGTCATGGCACAGCTAGGTGAAACCCAGGAATTTCAGTGTAACTGCAGTAACGCTACAGCCACTGCCTTACTAGCTTCTGTAAGTATTCACTGACTTACCTGACATTGAACAGACCTAAAACTTCTCAAAACTTACCAGGTTTTCCCTTTCAATTCTTTGCTGTTCCTTTTGCCTGTTGAGGGCACTGTGGTATAACTTAGGAGGAGGAAGAGCCGATTTCTTCAAAGTGGTACTTCTGCTTCTGGGCTTTGCAGACTGCCTGGACAGTTCTCTCAACAGCCTTTGGTTTTCCCGATCAATCTGTCTTACTTCTTCATTTGTGAAAGAGTAATTTTTCCTTGATCCTTTAGATGGCGGATCAATGGTTATCTTTTGTTGTTCCTTCTTCTCCAACTGTAGAAAAGCTTTAAAACGGCAAGAGGAAAATACTTGGATTAAAAAAAAAAAAAAAAARGTAAATGTAGCATTTTATTGTTAGGCTTTATTTAAAAACCAGAAAAAACATGCACTCTTATCTTTATTTCATTCTGGATTTAGGCATTTCAGATTTTTTCAGAGATACTCTACTACCCTCAGTGTATTGATCTTTCACAACTTCTACTGCAAAGTCAAGCCTAATTTTGGCCCTAGATAAAAATACCTCCTTCCTTCCCCTTCTCCCCATTTCAGACCTCTGCCTCGGAGGCAGCGAGCCGCTGCCGGGTGCAATCTCCTACGAGTCTGAAGATAACGAGCAATCCTCAAGCACCAGCAAGATGCACACGCACATTCTGTGAGCATTTAAACAAAATACACCTGCTATTCAGASAGAAGAGCACAAGTCACCTCAACACGTGGTCATTTCTTTTGAATATTCAGTATTCCTGACGTGCCCTTTCCCTTTGAGCACCCCTGATCTCCACCTTTGCTGGGATGGTTCCCCTGCTTCTACAGCTTCCTCAGCTTCCTGCTCTCCAAAATCTTTCCTGTAGTTACTGTGGCACTGACAGTCAGGTGGATGGGGCTACCTTTCCACAGGACAAACAGAGCCTCACACTCAGTTATCACCCCAACTGTGCCATTTGTGGTGCTCAGCACGGAAGTTCTCCTGCAACAGAAAACAACTTCTGAAAAATAGGAGTTGAAATAATCCCCCAGAACTAAAAATTAAATCGTCAGCGAACATTTACAAGTTTGCACACGGAAAGTGATTTACACTTTGCTCCAAAGATATCCAAAATACCTCTCCTCACTCTGGGAGGTAGAATGCTAATGATGTTTCAGATAGAAAATTGACACTGGGGAAGCACGACCCAGAGATACAGAACACATTTCCTGGAGGAATATTCCTGATCCCTTGTTCCTGAAGTGACCCTGCATCATGTTGGTGCAGRATATGAAAAGGGAAAGATGAAAATTAAGCTTCAGGGATGGAGAAAAATGAGCAAAGAAGAAGAAATAACCAGAGCCTGGCAATATTAAAAGCGAAGACTGACAAACTAAACAAGGAATAGGGTTTCAAGACAGAAATCAGTTTCCCAGGACAAAGAACCTACACTTAAAAATAACTCAGCACATCAAGACAGACCTGCACAATCGCAAGACCAGACCCTAACTGGAAAGCTTCGCTCCCACCAGCGCCAGTTCTGCCCATCGCAGCTCACCGGAGCTCAGCTGGAGCCCTGGCCTGTCTCTAAGCCTCTGCTTCCTGCAGGCAGTTCTTCAGGCAGCTGTGCTAACGGCTTTGCTCTAATGGAATTAGCCCATAAAGCCACTGCAATGTCCGTGTCCCAGGAATGGCTGTGCCAGGTGCCATCAAGTAGCTTTTCTGGAGCTGGGAGCAAAGCAGGAGACCTGACTCAAGCCATTCCCCACCTTGCTCTAGGATTAGTGTCTCTGAAAGAGACTCTTCACCCTTAAGAGCCCCATACAACCACAACCATGAACTGAAGCAGATGGCTTGAGAAGAACAGAACGAGCACCAAGTAATGCATGCAGTATTTGGCAGTATGTCCTCAGACAACACTTCCATGTGAGCAATTTTATGGTGAGGGGTTCCTGAAGCAGCATTTAATAGCTTAAAAACCTGAGAGTAATAAGCATGCTCTTATTAAATGGAGTAAAATGCATTGCAGTGTCTCAACTGTGGTTATTCCAAAATTGATGCAGTGAGATATTCCGCCTTTCAAAGAACTGGAAAGRGTGCCTAGAAACTGAAATTCAAACAGTTTATGAATAATCTCAAAAGCCCTCTGCAACCTAGCAAGCTTGCACAGTCAGTAGGTTAGCAGATAAGGGCAAGAACGAATCTTTGAAAGCTTTGACTGTCAGGCTATTCACATTAGCAAGCATTGYTTTATTAAATTGTCAAGAGAAGATGCGAATCACCCTAAATCTAAAACACAAAGTAGAACAGTGCAGATAAGTGTGTCACTCAAAAGATTAAKAAAGTATAAATGCCAGGAAAAATATCTTTATAATGTAATATGTTATTCTCAAGAGAAAACTAGCACAGCTGCCAAGCCATCTGAGGAGACAAACCTGGGATATGACTCATCTGGATAAACCTACAAGGGCCAGAAAGAAACACACAGAAAATAAGTCAAACCACACAATTCACACAGTATTATGGAGCTGCAGTGTACTGCTCTGCAAAGGACAATCAAATACATCCCTGTGGGAAGGCGCAAACCCAGCACTGCAGACCACAACTGGCAGAAACCAATTTGCACACCTGCCTGAGGAAGAGATTTGTTACATTCACATGCAACCAAGTTACATAATGGAAAAATTATTACAAAGACATCAAAGATAGTGGTTCCTCTTTTCTTTTACCTCCACAGCACCTCACAAGTTCAAGACCTCAAGACACATTCAAGAGGGGAAATCAGGCTGTGGTAAAGAACAACCATGTAGCCTTCATCCCTCCCTAGCTTTATGCCACCAGCACTATCAGGGACACAGTCCTTTACTAGAGACATCCAAGTTCCTCAATTACTGTCAGTGCAAATTCCAAATCATTCTTTTCCTTTTGTGAAAAGCATGAACTAATCAAATCTCATTTGAAGTAATAACATTTTGAATAAGTACACCTTTAATTAGAAACACAGCTTTCTTCATTTCACACCTCCACCTTTAATTAGAAACACAGCTCTCTTCAATTCACTGCTTCACTGAAATGCGTTCATTCTCCCTGCCCTTCATCTGGCTTCACTTCAGTGGAGAGGGAATTCATAACACCTAGTCATGAATTCAGCAAAAACAGTTTAAAAATGCTTAGAGATCAATAAGCCTCAAGGTTATTTATTACTGACCTTTTCTCCTGTTAGTTTTTCCATAAAATCGCTATCAGCATTAGTGGAAAAAAAAAATAAAAGCAGAGCAGTGCCACGGTCTCACCGCCTTTCCCTTCCCCTTGATGCCCAACACTTCTGCACATGAGCAAAGCRTGACCAAATCTTACTGAGTCCAAATTTGTTCTTGCCTTTCAGCTTCTCCAGTCACACTCCTGCACTGCATGAACAGAAACTTCCTTTTTACACCCCTTTCCTCTTCTTTCCTCTCTTCCTTTGCTTCTTGGGTTCTTCTGGGCAGAGCTCCTTGGTGCAGCCTCAGCAGAAGGCTGCCCAAGCTCCCTAGCTAATCCCTTGCTTTCTAATGACACGCGATTCATGAATTTGGCACTGAAGTTCAGACCTGATACAATATGTGCAGCAGACCCGTTTTCCTCAAAGGAATGGGGCGAAAAGATCAATTTCAACGTTTCTAGTTCCTTCCTGTTTTCTTCGTCTCCTCAGAAGCACTTTTATAGGCCACGCAGGAGGCTGGTGGCAGGGCAACTGCATTTCAACTGCAACAGGCAGATTTCCACAGCGGCAGCAGATCAGACAGCCCCTTGCAAGTAGATTTGTTGCTCTTCAAGCTGGTAAGCCAGCATGTCCGAGCGCTCTTTTAGGGAGGTTTGAGATTCATGCTGAGCAAGAACTGAACCTGTCACTACCACTTAACAGCAACTCTTAAATGACTGATGCCTACCCATATAGACAACCTTTCCTAACTCCTAACTAACGTATGTCAAGCACAGGTAGCAAAACTAAAACAGCTGGGTAACAAAGTTATTTGAATAACTTATTCAACAGTGTTTCAGCACTACTATTTACATATATTTTGTGCACAATGTGCTAGTTAAGCTGACTCTTGCAGCACCCAGTAATGTGAGGTAACGTTAAAGGTTTAATGTTAAGATTTAAGGCTCTGAAGAGTAGGCGATTTGGCCTTTTCCTTAGATCTTGGGGCAACTGCATAAGGTTCCTCTGCAGCTGCATACCTTCATAAAATCCTTCATAAAAACTTCATAAAATCCCTACCTGTCACTTCTTTTTCAGCCTGACCATTAGTCACTTAATGGGGGGAGGAGAGGAGGGAAGCCAAGGGCGGGTAAAGCAGCAGCAGCAATGTTTGCATAAAGACTTGCACAGCCAGCAGTTCCACTTCTCCTTTCCTGATAAACAGTAACAGAAAATGTTCTGGTGTTCATGGGATATCTGTGAAAACTCGTTTCCATGGAGAGACATTTGACCCCCTTTTTTTTTTTTTAAGTGGTAAACAAACTGTTTATTGCTCTCAGTTTGCGAACACTGAAATGCCCTTGCAGAGCAAACAGGGTCAACCTCTGCATAAAGGCGCACGATAATTAGCAAGTCAAGTACATTAGGAGAGGATGATACAGCCGTCTTAATGGCATTAAGGCAAAAATTAAAATCTACTGCATTTCACTGTACCTATTGCAATCCCTGCAGGAAAATGCATTAAGTGGCTTCTGGGCTTGCTCTTTTGAATTTGCCTGGTGTTTTGGTTTAAGATGCTGTCAAATCTTTAACAGCCATTTGAAAAACATAAAAGAATCAAATCACAGCTCTCCACAAGCATCTAATAGTTTCAACCTAAATCTATTCCCTTGTAAAACCTCTAAACAAATATTTCCTAGAATATCCAATCTCTCGTGACAGAGAGCTTTTCTTAAGGCTTTCTTAGAATTGTGGTTTGATGTTTTTTGAAGAAAAGGAGAAGATACTAGTGAAGTACAAATTTCCCTCTTTAAAAATTTTGCTTAAATAGGGCTGCTATTTATTTCTTGATGTCATGAAGAAGACAACAGATACCTCATAGATGCAGAAAAATCTGCTTTGCAAAATTACATATTTTCTTGTGGTTGTTAGAAAAGCCGGGATCTCTCTTTAATCTTAAATAGTTTTCATTTTTCTTCCCGAACTCTAAATAGGAGGAGTTGATGTTTGCTCTTCTACCTCAAAATAAGTTACGAAACTTATAAAAAATGATATACATACATGCAGTCAGTTCAAACTATGAATATATGAACTGAATGAAGTTTAGTTAAAAAATGTTCAGTTCAACTATAATATTTGAAGGCTTTTTATATATACTCTTTATATATACTTTTTATATATCATATATATTTCAAAGGTACATATTTACAAACAAGTACAAATGCATCAGTTCAGCAAGAATGAACATATAGTTGTTATATCCCTAGAAAAGAAAACTTCATTAATACAAAAACCACTATTTCCTGAGTAACATATACAGAAAGGAAAAAAAAAAAAAAAGTAATTGCTGCATATCAGCTGAAACCATTTCTTAATTTGCTCTATAACCTTTATCCAGGAGCACAGGGCTTTTTACTTGCATGGGAACTGTATCTAGATCACAGTGCTTTTCTCTGAACGAGCTATTTTACAAGGGCAAATCCAAGGCACACAGGAAGGGAGGAGGTTTAGCAGAGGCCTATAGGTCCATGGGAGTTTCAGGGTTACATTCCAGTCTCCAGCCTGCGGCCAGCGTCCTACTTAGCCCATCGCACTGTCTCTCCACATAGGTTAATAATAGGTAATGCCAGGGATTTACACACTAATTCKCACCGACACTCCGGTAAGAATAAGTAGGTATCAACCCCATTTTACAGATGAATAAGACAAACTGCTAAATACTTCGATACTCTATATACCTCGTGCAATCGCAGTACTGCTGTATTCACATCCACATGAACTCAGATATAAAGAGGCACAAAGATGTTAACATACAGCTCTGACCTACAGAACTCAAACCTCTTGGCTAGAGAGTAAGCTCGCAGGACAACGGAATGGCAATGGTTTAGTTCTTGGTCGATATCCTATGCCAATCTCTCTCTATCTGCATAACCACAATTGCTTAAGGAGACACTGGATCAAGATACAGACGTGTATAAAACAGCATTAGATTTTTTTTTCCCTTATTTTCAGCTTTCTGAGACTCGGAAATTCATGCAAGCAATTCCACCTCCAAATTTATGGCAATCTGTACCCTTGCATTGGCGTATTTCATTCTCTGTTTTTGTGCTCATGTTACTCAAGAGTGTAGCAGAGAAGGAAATAAAATCTCTACCATTTATGATTCTGAGTTTTGAATACTGCCCTGAGTTAGCTTATTCTAGCTTTCATTAGGGCACTTAAGACCAGGGTCTATGAGTGGAGCAGAGTTATCTAAAAAAACCCTATGTAATACCACTAAACAAGTGAAGAACTATATTCCTACCTGACAATATAGAAGCACATGCAGGTTTCTTTTCCATCTAGGTGTCCAAAAAATAAGATCAATGAGGAAAGGTCTGGAAACAATAAAGCTTAATATTCTTCAATAASTTAAACTATGAATGCCTAAGCTTAAATGCTTAAATCCTAAGTGGACTGATCCAGCTCCACGGCGCTACAACATTCTCAGTCTCACACCTGGTGGCAACAATCATCTACACAACGTCAGCCCCTGTGTCACAATGAGGTGACATAAACCTCTTAGAACCATAGAATCATGATGGTTGGAAAAGACTTTCGAGATCACTGAGTCCAACTGTAAGGCCTTCAACACTATCCCTGTTAAACCACGTCACTAAGCACCTCATCCATRCGTTTCTTGAACATTGCCAGGGACGGTGACCAGTTCCCAGGCAACCTGTTCCAATCCTTACTCATTATTTCCATGTAGAAATTCTTCCTAATGTGTGACCTGAAYCTCCCCTGGTACAACTTGAGGCCACTACCTTTTGTCCTACCCACAGTTATTCTGGAGAAGAGATCAACCCCTGCTGCACTACAGCCTCCTTTCAGGTAGTTGTGGAGAGGGGTAAGGTCTCCCCTGAGCCTCCTCTTCTCCAGACTAAGCAACCTAATAACAACAACAAGCTGCTCCTCATAAGGGCTGTGCTGCAGCCCCCTCATCGGCTTCACTACCCCTCTCCAGACTCRCTCCAGCACCTCAGTGCCCTTCTTGTAGTGAGGGACCCAAACCTCAACACAGGATTTGAGGTGCGGCCTCACCAGCGCTGAGTGCAGGGGGACAATCACTTCCCTGACCCTGCTGGAATATTACTTATATGTTATTATATGCATTATTTATATGCATTTTAAAGAGGCACATTGCCCAAACAAGGAAGCATTTTCTATGAACAGAGGGGTAAAAACAATAACAAGCAATTAAATAATTCAGCAGGTCACAGTTCCTGAAAACATACCGCAGATAAAGCTAGGTTTTATACCCAATGCAGG
This sequence comes from Nothoprocta perdicaria, assembly GCF_003342845.1. NCBI lineage: Eukaryota > Metazoa > Chordata > Aves > Tinamiformes > Tinamidae > Nothoprocta > Nothoprocta perdicaria. The sequence goes on along the minus strand of NW_020454427.1, from coordinate 6,989,991 downwards.
GAAAACAGCAAGCCAGCAAGTCCAGTGATAAGAAACACGGCCTGTGTGAGCCACAACGTCAACACTGCCCAGGCCCATTTCACTGCTCCAGTCTCTGCAGTCATGGGGCTTCAACACAAGCAGGGCAGCCTCCTGCAGTGGGTACCAGCCACAGCACAGAGAGACTCACTGGGAACCAACAGCAGCAGAGATCAAAGCAGATAACAAGTCCTGAGGTTATCAGCCTATATCCTACGTGAGAAACACACTTGCTTTCACTGTGCCAGGCAGTGTCTGCCAACTGAAGGTACCTTCCAGCCAAAACAGCGCGTGGAAGCCAGTGTGCATCCCATGCTGTAAAACRGTAGCTTACGGTTACCTGGGCTCTGCAGCGTCTTCCCTGCATCTGCTCTGAAGACTGCCCTGCTGTTCAGGTGCCCTTCCCTACCAGGGCGCACGCAGGGCCACGCCAGTGCAGCCACACGACCTGCACACCCTGGGAATGCCACATTTTGCTCTCCCTTCTTGAAAAGGGGCTCAACACCCATCCAGCACATGCTGACATAAGGACAGACAGTCACATGCTCCATCTTTGGCAACCACAGCACATACAGCATCATCTGCTTCTCTCCAGCTTTCAGACACATCTTGGCTCTGCCCTCAGCTACTGCTACGCGGTCCACTGCTGTTTAGAAGAGTGAAAGTAGCCCAGTTATTTTCCATGTAGGGAGCTAAGGGCACACTGCACCTTCCACTGTCAGGTAAGGTAATAGCACGTGTACATGGTCACCTTAGAGATGCAGCAACTACCCGTTAGCATGTGTCTTTCCAAAAGCCCCTCATGCTCAGAAGTCTGTCCACTAAGGAATATTTCTCAAAGATAACAGTGACAGAGCTGCATAGCAGCATCTACCTAGAAACCCTCAAGAAGTAATATATAGTACRGGAGCATATGATGTCTGTGAGATTTTTTATGCTGTGAGATCTTTTGAATTTTCTGAAAAGTGTAGCTTAAAATTTAACTTCTATCAAGAACTAGCACAGCTTTAGGAGATTTATGGGCCAGTTAAAAAAATACCTAACTTTTTGCAAATGCTTATAAAAACTGAATAGTATGCATGTTTGCACAAATATGTATCAATGGCATATAACATAAAAGAAAAAATATTTGTGCTCATTTAAAGTTTTATTACAACAATTTTTCTTAACATTTCAAATTAAGCAGCTTTAGGATACACAAACTAGCTTGCTGCTTGATGGCCAGGCTATGCTGTTCCAGTCCAAAACTTGCTCTTTGAGCATCATGCCCTTTTAATTTTTTTTTCTACCCTTTCTTTGCTCTGATAATCTTTTTTTTWAAGCAGAGATTCTGGTCACCTCAAATGGTGACATAACCAATGCACAGAATAGTACAAAACAAACTGCTGAAATCACTCTAGAAACAACACMGTATCAGATCACATGGGAATTCTGGAACTTCTGGAGGCATTTGGAAATCAGGATCACAACCCCTATAAGCACTTAGAGTACTTACACTAAAAGTAAATTTTCCAAAAACTTTAACCTAAATGTTGCATCAGTAGAGCTCACTGAAAAGCAATTCAATATTTCAAAACAATTCTTAGATCTCTGTTTCTTGCTCTCAGATCTGGGCTTACACTGTTCTCACTTGAGGCAATGCTCAGGCCTATCCTGTTCTGATGAAKGTTTCATGCAGGCTATGGGAGTGAAGGGATGATCTGCACTCCTATTATGAGCACAAAAAATCCTGGAAGGAATAATTTAGAATAAGATTAGCTCCTATTTTCACAGACTAGTTACTTTCCACCATCAAGCCCAATTTAAACTTTAAAATACCAGAAGTAATTAAGGTATGTTGTGCTTGCCAAATTACAGAGCCACTTGGGAGTAGTATCCATGTTAATCAGGAACATTAACTGCCAGACTATATGACTTCCACTTCTCATTACTCCATTTTTATTATTGTTATTCAGAATGTTTTTCACTTTTGGAAAAAAAAGAAATAATCCCCTCTCCAAACAGAGATTCACCTCTGAGAATATTTATTCTGGGCTATAATACCCCATACGTTCTTAGGAATGGCACAAACCCTTCCACAAATGCCAGTTACTAAATAGCTTTTTTTCTATCAGGGAACAAGTAAAGATGCAGGACACTGCTTAGCAACACCTCTTCCTACTGGGATAATGTTCTGGCAAGTTCCCGGAGTCTTTGTCTAGCAGAAAAGAGTTCCTGGGACACAGTGATCAGCAGAGGTAAGAAGCATCACTGCCTTTCTTGAGGACTAGCTCTGCTCTTCCTACTCCCAGAAGGATTTCCACACAAGTAAAATGTTTGTTTCTATTCCTAAGAAAGCTAAACGATGCACAAAATCTGTTTTGAATCCTTCCTCACTACAGGCTCAGGCTGATAAGGTGGAAAGTGAATAAAAATGACACGCAGTTTTAATCATGCCAGACCTATGCACTACAGCAAACACGGGTTGAGAAGCACCAGAGTTGGGCTGTAAAAAGCTTTCCGCGCTGGAGAGTGGCAGACTTCTTGTGCAGAGCCCCCTTTCCTCTGAAGTTTTTACTGATGAAAGCTTTGGGCCATGAAAACACAAACACACTGAAATTCTTCAAATACACAGAGAGAATGATGTAGTGTGTTCTCCCCCCATACAGTGGCAGTTTGGGAAGAATGCAGTGCAAGGAATGCCAAGCTCTCTCTTGCAGACTTCATTACGGTATTAAGATTTACTAAATCTACTATCAGGAAGCAAACACTTAAGTTTTTAGTAAAGATTATCTGTTTTTGTTCTTTRAAATACTTCTACTTCATGATATCTTGAAGGACAGACCCTGAATTCAGAAAAAATATATTCTAAATAATACTGTTTCATTATTAAAGAGGTATTATAAATTTAAATGAATGCCACTATGAATTTTAGTTATTATGCAATGCAGTTCTGGACCACTTTTCCAGTTTGAAGATTGGTTGATAATCCAGTACTTAAATCAATGCTTTAATTTACACAGTAAATTGTGGCATTTTATGCTTTGTCAAAAATGCATGTACACTTTTCATCTGTTTTAATCTGTTAATAGATGAAGTGTTATTTGAGGATCTATATGCCTTACTCCTACACATATSATACACATGCTGCTACTTACCACTATAGAATCAATACTACTAAAATTCTTCAGGGGTTAAATGGAAAGAGTGTAATTATAAACCATTTTTARAAATACTTGTGATCAAACCTCATTTCTAGATCGCTCTCCACAATTTACAAATGTTATAATTTGTGGGAGTAAAAATATAAATAGGTCACCTTTCAAAAGCTGATTCAGGTCCATGGCATCATGTAAGACTTTTCGACTATATCTGCGATCAAATTCAGAATCTAATGAAAAAGATAGAGAAATAAGATTGAATTTCTGAAAATTTGTAGTTTTTACAATTTTTGCATTGTATTTAAATTCTTCGAAATTACCATATAGCTCTTGGCTCACATTTTCCTGTCTTTTTATTTTTAATTTTTTATCATTTGATGCTGCAAGTTCAAAAGACTGGATAGGGCTGATGTCTGGGGTTGACAAAGGCGTTACATCAGTCACCGTGTCTTCAGACTCCTCCAAGTAGTCACCAAGCTTTGGTTTCCCTTCCGCTAATTTCATTCCTGACCTGAATTTTTGTTTTGGAGACAGAAGAGCCACGCTACAAGCATTCCTTTTTGAGGAAGAATGAGAAGAATCTGATAAGCTATCAGAATCTGTATCAGAACAATCCGTATCTGAGCTTGATGATGAGGAAGATGAGGAAGAGGAAGATGAAGAAGAGGAGGAGGAGCTGATATTGGTATATTTTTTGTTAGTTTTTTTCATGTTTGATTGTTTGGCTGACTTTGGTCTAACCCTCTGTTTTTTGCCATCATCACTACTATCTTCTTCATCTGTATAATAATCTTCTTCTCCTTCTTTAACTATTTTGGGGATTCCAGCAGGAACATTCTCCTGTGTTCCCCTACTTGCTGCAGATGCTGTTCCAGATGTACCTGCATTCTCTGAAACTGGAGAAGGTGGCAAAGAGGGARCGTCCCCAGTACGGTCTGTCAGATTTTCTAAGGACTGCCCCTTCACCAAGTCCTTTTCTTTCTCTTCACTTTCTTCCTCAGGACACTTCTCATCCTTTGACTTGGGAACCAAGTCAAGCTCTGGAAGAATCTCCTCCGTATTTTCCTTTTCTATAGGCTCATGATTTTCATCACCTTTCTTTTGCTGTTCCTCAAAATCACTGTCAAAGAAAGCATGATCCACTTCACCGTCTGATACGTCTTCAAACCGGTCCATCTTCAAATGTGAAGTGCTGCCTGGAACCACAAGAAGGTTTCCAAAGGTTAGAAAAAAGCAGACACAATTACACACTTAATTGAACCATTTTGTTCCATGCTTGTTAAAGTCTAGTCAATATAAGCCTGTATTAAGTACGTTAGCAGTTAGGGACAAATCTGTAGTTGAGCTTTGTACTGGAATTTGGGACCACCTTACTCTACCCAGTTTATGTGTTTCTGTGAGATCAAAAAAAACCCTTACCTTAAGCAGTCAGAATACATGACAATTTTAATACCAGAGGTACTTCTGCTCCCCCAAAATTAGTCAAATACGGCTAGTCATTAAATGAACCTAATAAAGAAAGGTTCATTTAATGAACTCTGTAGTAATGTCATACGGTGGATCTGGTTCAAATGGGCAAAAATATAATATTTAAAAACCTTGGGCCTAGGAGCTGGTCATCACCTTGGCTGACCCAGCAGCCCAAACTGCATCTGGAGGGGGTACATAGGTCCTCAGCAACCTGTTCCTACTGCATCACACTCCTGCAGAAGTAGGTGTAGTGCTGGATCCTATGCGAATTGTGCACGTGCATGTGAGCGAATTGTGCACGTGCATGTGAGTGAGGAGGAATTGGAACATTTCCACTCATTGGGATATACAGACTTAAACTGCAAAATGAACAAGCAAAAAGACAAACAAAAACACCCCAAAAGCAAAACAAAAAACCCTACTACTAAACAGCCAATACCACAGACCACTCTTCCCTATTAGTTACGAGCAATTTTTCCTACCACCTCCAACAGATTATACATAAATTCCTTAAGCTACAGCCAGTAAACAGAGTTTTGCAGACCCAAGGACACCAAGAACAAAGCTAGTGGAAATTACTATGCAAGACAGGAGAGCCAGTATATAATAAAAGAAGGAAGTTCTCCCTTAAAGCACGTATAATTTGTTACCATGGCAAACAGAGGCAAGGAGGGAATTCCTAAGCTTGCTTTGGAACTGCAAGTCTATTCCCAGGGAAGTTTCCAGCTCAAACTATTTCAACAGAACACAGAATTTTTTAAGGTCTGTGCTGCTCAGTTTTCTTGCTGCTTCTCAAACACTGCTCAGCTCCAGGGGATTTGAAGTTATGCACTGCCACGCAAGGACAGCACGGAATGTAAAAGTAGTTGGAGCAGTAAGAAGATGTGGAATCTCCTGTGGCTTGAAGATCCACAAAGCCAAAAGTAATGAAGAGACCTAATAAGGTTAGCTACAGTACAAAGCTGAAGATGCTACTGAACAGAAAAAGCAGAGGTCAGCTTTGATACCATAAAAAGACACTTCAAAGCACAAAACTGCTGCAAGTGTGACAGAACTTGGATATAAGCAACGAAAAAGGGGAAAAAAAAGCACCTGGAAACTCCTAATTTGAAATTCTACATGTAATCTGGGAACTTTCCTGTGTGCATGTCACTTCCTGTGACATGTGGCTGTAAGCAGCTTGCAGTCTCCAATGCCCATCTTTTGAAAGCAGAGCAAGATTCCTAGAAGGACAATACATTTTAATACATCAAAACCTGTACAATTAGAGGGAAAAAAAAAAAAAAAAAAAACCAGAAGAACATGGCTCTTTATTTGCATTTCATATAACCCCCAAAAGAAAGGAATAAGGCAGGGTTGCTGGGGTGTTCCATCCTCTTTATGATGCTACCTAATGCATTAGGATCCCTCCAGTTTGTACCTTCCAATAAGATTAAATATGACCAGCTGGTACAATCAGATACAGGCAGCAGATTTCATGTAGTATTTGATGCACTGTTAGTGTTGCTGCACACATAAGAGTGTAAGGCTATTAGGCAAGCACAGGCTTGCAGGTGGAGACAGACCAGCTCAAAATAGAAGATTCACTCCAGCACACGACATAATCACACRTGATGATGTACAACTCCCCAATTCTGCAAATAAGATGAAACTAACAGCATTTTGCTGCCCATAATTTAACACGTTGTCACACTGAGACTTGTCAGCTGTCTCTGATGAAGATAATTCCTCAAACAGGAATCCGCAACGCGGCTCCCTGCGCCCCRCAATGCTCCCGCCTTTGCTCCCGCCACAGCCCTGCAAGCGCTTCAGCCGCCCTCTTAATGACAAACAGATGTGCCGCTTGGCTCAACTTCTCCCGCTGATACTCTTCATCATTCACGAGCTAAATGTTAATTAATTCTGGAGTTTCCATTTGAGATAACCAGAGGATGCAATGGAGGGATGGCATGTGGTGCTCCTGTTCCCCCATGCTTTACTCTAGAATGGGAGCTGGATTTGGCCCAGTTACAAAGAAGAAGGGATTCTGCAGATACATCAAGCCCAGATTACTAACTCAAACACATCTATATACTGCACAGAATATAATTTTATTTCTCGGGGAAGTTCAGAGTTCTACCAAGTTATCAGTTGCTAAAGCAGAGACTTGACAAGTTTTGAACAYATTGCACATTTTGAGAACATGTTTTTTGAAGTTAGAAACTGAAGCTTAAGAAGTACATTAAGTCCCTGTGCAGGATTCAAAGCATTTTAACTTTGGTTAATACTTAAAGTTATCTAATTGATCACTCACTTGTGTTCTTTTTATATGCAGAGAATTGAGGGGAAAAAAAAAAAAAAGGAAAAAAAGGCAGAGAGTATTGAAATAAACCGCAGGAAATAAAGAAAGCATCTTGCATGCATTAAGGTACAAGCGTGTTCAACTTACTTCTCTATTCTTTTAATGACTCTTAAACAAGAAATTGGGTGTTTCATGAGGGTACCTTCCTCTCAAGGCAGCAACCCCCAAAGTCACCAGCACCAGCACAATTTAAGGCTGTGTTAATAAACACACATGCAAAGTATCCAAAGCAATAATAATGCTCTATTCAACTCCATTAAGGCATCTTCTGGTTTAGGGTTATTAATTTTGCTTTGCAAGTACAATCTCCAATTGAGCTGGAAAGATCCAGGCAACCAACTTCTTCCCAGCCCATACAAACAGTTTCTGTTCCCACAGGACACCTCTCCTTTCATCTGGGAATTTCTGCCTCTTCAAAACCGGGACCCACTCACCAAATTTCAGGGARCAGAAACAAATGTTTGCGGGCTGAGGTTAGAAGGCAGAAGTGTTGAGTTGAAGGTTTTACACTTCCAGTGGCCCATGTTCCTCAGGAAATTCCAGCATCCTGTGGCCCTCTTTACCCATTACTCCCCCTCCGTCAAGGGTGCTGCCCCCTTCCTTCCTAACGCCGACAAATCCCTGCTTCCCAAGGAGCGCTTTGGGGCAATGAAAAAGAMAAACCTCTAACCTGACCATGGCTTTCATAAACAACAATCAGTAACAAGTTACCATGTAAAGAGCACTAGTTCAAGACAATCCCTCTCTCACTTTAGCTGACTAGAGCAAATCAAGGAAACAAATTGAAAGAAGCCCAGAAGAGAGCAGTAAAAAGTTTAAGATTAGATAAACATAATTGTCAAATACTAAAAGGGGAAACACAGAAATCTTGAACTCTTAAAACATGTTTTAAAACTCAGTTTGTTGTYAGATACAATCAACAGCAGTGGTAAAGATGAGCTAGCAGAGCTGCTCCCAACCCCGTGCCAAGCTGTGCGTACCCAACGCTGCCTCCTTCTTCCCAGTTAAAGGTTTCCAGCTTRCTACTAAGCAAGAGGGCATGCAAGCAGGAAGAGAATCTCCCAGGAAACTATTTCCCTTCAGGGGAAGCCCCCCTCACTGRACATAAATTAACAACCTGCCTTCCTTGTGATCTTCTACTTTCCAAGCCCAAAGCACAGGACCTGCTGCTGCTGCTTTGCCCTCCAAACTTGGGCACCGGGTCCCCTCACCTTTTTACCATCTTTCCCCCAATCCAAATGAAGAGTTTCATGACCAATCTGCAAAATGTAGGTCCTCAGCTCTGGCTCAGACTAAGGTTCAGCACTAAGCWCCACTCCTCCATGCACTCATATACCATACATCGGACTTACTTCCACGCCAAGATGGAACAGCAGGCTGAGGCACAAGCAAGTAACTCCGCTATATATTGTAGGACACAGCAGAGGGGACACAGGAGCTGGAATTAGGTCAGAAACTAGGTTGAAAGGGATCCTCCTCCATGGAGGTTTTTCTAGTCCCAAACCCTGCTCAAGGTAGGGCCAACTTTAAAGTTAAAACAAGTTTCCTCAGGGACCTTTTCTCACTTCTTCCAGTGCTTAAAAATCCTCATTGTGAATTTTTTGCTCTTAAACAAAAATTTTCTGTGTTACAATCTGCAATAGGCTTGACTCTGAAGCAAGTGACCCAAAATGAGCACTCTGAAAGCATCATGGAACCAGTATTTGTCCTTCACACGCCAAACCTGACATGCTAACCTAACTCAAGCTCAATATAGAACAACTATTTACACTACTAGTGCAACTGAAACCAGTCCAATTGACTCTCAAGTGGCTCTCCAACGCCTTTCACCACCTTTGTCCCCTCTTAGCTCAGAAGCTGAAGGAGAAAAGCTACTATGGATGTTCGGGGTCAATATGTCCAGCTATTGCTGCCCCTTTTCCTGCTGTCCCTGGTTTTCTTTGCTGTAGTAACAGTGAGATTTTTTAAAGCAAAAGACATGTCTTTGTATATAATAAGATGTACGTCAGCAACCCTCAAGCCTGTGATGACTTAGCCTTCAGAGCAGCAGCTCTGACTGTCTCTGACCAGAATTAGTCAACTGGAGATGTGTCAGAGTATTTTGATTCGCCTTAAAATGATCCAGCGCCTCTTATCTGGTCAAAGCAAATAGGCTATTTAGCAAATAGCTTATTAACAAATAGGACACTAATATTTTTTAAAGCAAAGTTCAAAAATGGGCACAAGGAAATCCTGGAACAAAACCAATTGCTATAATCTTTCAGAGCAGATGAAAAGTGCATGACCACGAGAAAGTCCTAGGTCAYTGCAAGGCAAAGGCTCTAAAGTCAAGGTACAAGGAAACAAACAAAAAGTTATTCTGGGAAGAATTACCCATTTTCCTACTATAATGTAATTCTGCTGTTTATGTTGAGGGATGTGGATTTGCAGCCATCTTCCYGAGCAGAAGTGATGCCACACAGCCAGCCAACCCAGTTTCTTGTGGCTCTGTTGCCACACACCCCTTGAGACATTCTGGTGCAAATCTATTGAGAATATCCTGGCTTGAAATCTTAGAATTGGTGGAATGCATGTTGCTTAGGTGCTTGAAATCTTAATTCTAAGCACCTAAGCAACATGCATTCCACCAATACTTGCAATGAACAATATTAGTTCAATTACTTCCCGAGTCACAGGACTGCAAGCTAGTCCCAGAAATGGTCAGCCCAGACGCAGAAGAAGCCAAACGGGAGCTCAGCAACACGTAAGTCACAACATGCTCCAGGATACCGGGCCTTCCTTACCAAGTGGCACATCACGTGAACCGTGTCCAGCACGGGGAAAACTCACTGAACTGTTAGTTTACCTGCACTTCTCAGGTTACAGATGTAGCGAGCTCAGTGACCTGACCGTGCACGTTGCCATGTCCTCAGCATTTCCATCAACACCCAGCATGGTTGTGTTCCTACACGGATCAAAAAGATTTCAGGTCTGCATCTGCATGGAAACACCTTCATTGCAATTTGGGAAATACACATGTAGTTTTATAGACGGAGTGATCTATAGTCACTGAAGACTGACAAGATGCAATCTTGCCAAGGTGTTTACATAGAAAAGGAAGAAGCACTGACTGGAACAAGCGAGCAGAGGAAAGTGCAGAAATTCAGTCACTGARCTGGTTACACAAAGGAGAACTTAAACAAACATCAATCAGGAACAGTCCAAGTATATGTATTTTGCCTCTGAGTGTGTGTGGGGTAGAAAGCAGGTAAAAGTCTCTTGAGATCCTATTCTGTATTATACTTTTTTATGACTTGCCCATGTCCTCAGATGAGAAATAAAAATGCGGATACAGAGCTAAAAACACTGAGGTTTCTTTTAAATTCTTTCTAACTTCGGATTTCCTGGCATTCTATAGTGATTATTACACTATTAAAATGAAACACTGCRAGATAATAAATATCCATCACTGATTTATGACTTATTATTTTATCATCCAACTTCTGGCTGGGTAGATTTAAAAGAAAAAGAAAAAAAAAACACTAAAACACCTTGTAAACATTCCTCCCACCTGTGCTACAGAAAAACCATACACCACCTATCCTGTGGATTTTGAAAGACTCCTTGGAGAGGCACCTGCATGTTCAGGACAGCAGTCCTGAAAACCCTTTGGGCCTATATAAGACTTATGCCAAAACACGGGATCCTCGGAATGCCCTTTAGAACAGAGGTGAGCATAGAAAGAGACCCAAAACCAAACCAAGGAGGTTATAAAAGCTGAGGATCCTGAGAAAAGGGAACAATCCCAAGTGTCTTTTTCTCTCTTTTTCTTTGGTCTCCTTTCCACACCATTGCAAGGATTATGTAGCCAAAGAAAATATAAAAGGAAAAAATGTGTGCACCCCGGGAAAACTACAGGGGGGAAAAAAAAAAAAAAAAAAAAAAAAAGTGGTAGGAGAGCTTGAGAGCATTCCAAAAGCTGAGTTCAAAGTTGCTGAGAACAATTATTTAACCAACATGCCCTTAAACTAGTGGCCAGTTTAAAAAAAAAAAAATCTAGTAAACTTCATTCTACTTCACTTTTGTTTTCAAACAGCTTCTCTAAGGAATTTCACTTCTTATGGAACTTTATTCTCCCTCCATTGACAACCCTGAACAAGACTAGTTCCTATCATGAAGTTTCTGTACAAAGTAGTGATTAAATATTTTCCATGAAAGGAAAATTTACACAACACCCATGACAGGGTATATTGAACACATCATAACGGACAAATATTGAGATACTATCCATTTGCTATCCATTTCTTTTATATTCATTGCATCCTGCATACTTTTCTTCCTATTCTTACAAAAACAGTGTAGAATATTCACATGGAGCTTACCGAAGTATTTCTTTTCCTAAAACTGAATATCAACATGAAAACAAGCAGATACTTTTAATATACATTTTACTGTAAGAATGAACAAATGTAAACATCTGAAAAGTAAATATAGAAATAAGATTCAATTATATCACACTTCCATGTTTAACCAGTTTTGCCATCCAGAGACATGGGAACTAATGATTCTGCAGCARTTCTGGGCACACTGCAATAAAACCAGCTTCTGGAAAATCCATTTTTAACTGAAYCATAAGGGGAAAAAAACTAAAGCAAGCCATACAAGCCACACGACCAGAAATAACACTGCGACAGAAGGAAACTAGCATTTTTCAGGCGCAGCTTAGCGTGGCTGCAGCAYGACGGGAAGGCTCCGCACCCGGGAGGCCCTCGGGATCGGGGCACGCGCCGCCGCGTCGCACCAGACCCCCGTGACGCCGGGATGGATTCGGGATGGATTCTGTGGCGGCTCTGGCACACAAACACCTGCACAAGGGCCCGGGAGCCACGGGCACCTTTTTTTGCCATCTCGCTTACATGCGCCGCGTCACTTCGTGGGCGTCCTGCGGATTTGGGAATGCTCCTTCCTTTTCCCTACAGGCCGCAGCCCCCCCGGGCAGCTCCAGACGGCTGAAGCGGRAACCTCGGCGGGCAGAACATGCCAAAGGGGGTGAACTTCCACTCACGGGCTCATGCCAMGAGCATCATTCCAGCTGCCGGGATTCGCAGGGCTCACGCAGCACCGTGCAGCTCTAGGCGGGARCGCGTCATGGATGTCTCCTTAGTCCCACCCGAGCATCCTCCCGCTCCGGACCCCGCACGGGCCGGGGGCGCCAGGGTAGGGGAATGAGACCCGSCCGCCCACACGCGAGAGCCCACGGGGGGCTCCCATCCCCACGACAAAACTGATTAAACAGATAGATACTCGAGCACTGGAGGGCAAAGGAGGGAGAAGGGAGGGAGAGGCCAGGCCGCCCCCCGCCATGTGCCCCGCCGGAGGCCCCGGCAGAGCAGGAGGCGCCGCGGCCGCCGCTCTGCTGCGGTAACGGCGCGGGCGGCGGCCGGGCGGATACTCACACGCACCCGGGCCCGGAGCGAGGGAACCGCCGCCACTGTCTCGCCGCGAGCGCCGAGCGCCGCCCGGGCCGCCCCTCGCGTCGCCGGGCGGAGAGAGGCGGCGCCTGAGGGGGGCGGGAAGGAAGGGAACGGAAGGGAAGAGAAGCGGCGGCKGCGGCTGCGGCGGCCCCGGCGGGCRGAGCGGCGCCCACGGGGGCGGAGGAAATGGCGGCGGCAGCGCCGGGGAGCGCGGGCCGCGCGCCGAGGGGCTCCCCCGCGCACGKATAGACACACACACATATATGTGTRTATATCCCACTATATATGTGTGTATGTATGTATATATGTGTATGTGTAAGGTGTGGAGTTCTGCGGCGCGCGCGGGGGTTATAACGAAGCACCTCATGCGTCCAGAGTTGTCAACAGCCGAAAATCTAAACCAAACCCGGCCTTTACACTGTTTTTCCCCCACTTTTTTGCCCCTCATGAACGTTTCTGTTTTGACTGAGTACTCACAAATTCTTAGTCTTTATCGTATGTGATTTGAGCCATGTAGGCTCACAAAGCAGAAAGTAAATGGGGGGGGGGGGAAGAGCCCTTAAAAATATTAATTTTTAAGCCTTATTTTAAGGATACAAATTTAGAAAACTTAAAAGGTATTTTTTTTAAACACATAAGGGGAAGTTCTTTTAACACTGAGATCAACTTGAAAATTGMCATTGACTTCAGTGCAGCTAGAATGTCACATGAAACATGAGGAACTGCACATCAATTCCAATTCAATCCAAGCCATGGATTATTCTTAAAACATAAAAGGACAATCAGAGCACCTATTCRCTCTATGGATGTACCTACATTTTGGTTAATTTAAATATACCTCCCTCAAGACATGAACTGTAAAATTAGTGGGATTCCTCACATGAGAACCTAACCTATCGTTGTTAGGGTGGTTCATTTTTTGCCCTCCGCTTCAGAGAACTAATACTTTAATTAAAAAAAAAACCTGTTTACACAGATAAAACCTGCTCTGCTGCAGGTTAGTTTAAAAATTCAGTTCCCATAAGTAGCTTTGACAGAGGGCTGGGCAGTTTCCTAGAGGGCTGGGCAGTTTCCTGCATGCGTGTGCAGTGGGAGGCCTCCACATGCTCTTCACACCCTAGGAGAGATGTTGAATTCTGTCGTAAGTGTGGTTTACTCCTGTCCTGAGTTTACTCCCCCTTTGGAGGAGTAAAGGGTGTGCTGGAAGTTGCGTCTTCATTCTTTGCTTGTTTTATAACTTAAGAAATAGAAGTAATGTTAGAGGAAAGCTCCTGGCATGGTGGGCCTTATCCAAAAGCGTTTAGACTCTGCAAAAATCTCTCGGTTGATGGAAGTGGTTGGATATGTTGAAAAACTCTTGTTGCCCCAAAGAGTTTGATGAAGTATTTGAAAGCAGTCAGGTGCCAGCTCCCACAGGACCCTGAGTTTCATCATGCTCACTTTATGTATATCATCACATCATTCTCACTTTCTGTATATAATGATTTTCACCTTTAATCACTTCAGAGACATTACTTAAATGATCAGTTTTGGGCACTGCTCTGTGAGTTGCCTGGGCTAGCACTTAAAAGCACTTTGTGAAATGTAATATCCATTAAATAGAATAAAGTGGATAATAAAATTACATCTAAGCTACTGTGAAGGACTTTGGATCAAATTAAGGAAGAGTGTTTTTGTTTTAGTGAGTGACTGAGACAGGAGCTGAAACCTCAAAACTACCTAGGGATTTTGTGAGGAAATGCATGGCTAGACAAACCTGCAAGAAAGGCATATGGGCATGAAAACAAACCATTTTCTATACAGGTCAGGCTGTACCATCAAACTGGTGGATAAAGTAAAGCGAGTTCAGCAAGTGCATTAATGGAATAAAGCATTTATTATTATCTAAGACTTCTTACTGCCTCCCTGTCTTTATTCTACATGTTTCCATGAAGAACATCTTGCACACTGTATCACCCATGCCTGTTGTCTGGATTTGCTTACTCTTTCAGAAGTAAAGGGAAGTTTTGGATCTGTTTTTAAAATGGTGCTGGTAAAGTTGTAAGGGAATGGGCACTTTGATGAGACCACTGCCATGGTATATGTACATTTTCTTGCTAGGAATGATATTGTTAATCTTACAAAAGTAACTACTGAAACAGAAACAAAAACTACTGACAGGTAAGGTACTGTCATCGCAGCATGGGTGACCACCGGGCACCAGCCTATACTTCCCATAGGCTGAACAGCACTTCCATGTTTAGTCCTAGCTGGCAGAGGAAACAGAGGGAAGCAAAGGCCCCAAAGTTGTGAGAGTGGCTAAGAGCTCCACAAAGAGCAAATTAGAGATGAGAGTGATGGTGCCTGGGATTAATGTGCTTGTTGGGATAAAAGAATCCAGCCTCAGCACCCATAACCCCTGCTTTAAAGCTACGATTCAGGGCTATTTCACAGGCTTTGACCATCCAAATAGCGGCAACCTGGAAAACGCAGTAGCTGACGTTAATTAAATGTTTTGGGATTGTGTTCGCGGACCGAACCAGGGAGCGGGTGGTTAGGGAGCCTTCCTCGTGGGTCACAGGGTTCAGGTCAGCTCAACAAGTAAATAAACGCAGAGGTGACGGCCAGGTTGGGAGCCAGCGGAGCGGCGCGGCGCGCGGTGACCCGCTCCGAGGAGCGGCAGCTCCACGCGCGGTGACCCGCTCCGAGGAGC
>NW_020454427.1:6950527-6972352 GCF_003342845.1 Nothoprocta perdicaria | reverse complement strand
GTAAAGCTAGAATTTCCCCAACTTTGTCACGTGTTTCCTTCCTTTAGAGTAATAAAGAACCATGTTTGCCTATTTTTTTTTTTTTTTTTTTTTTTTCTGAAGAGGGATTATTGTGGAGAGATGGAGAAAGCCTCCAGTGAAACAAGAATCTTGTTTTTCTTGTGCTGCATTTGCAGGAACTCAAGGCAGTTATATTCATTTTTCCTTCTTTGAGAGACTTCCACATCRGGGGTTAACAAATGAGGAAACATTAAATATGCAGTAATAAATATTTACTCYAAAGGGACTCGGGCTCCGCTCTTGGAAAGTGAGTGGGAGTGCTCTTAATTAACTTCAAAGGGACTTGGATCAAATCCTTTATGCTGTGCTGAAGAAAGCAGGGTTTTTCGTGAGTTCTCAGTTCTGCAAACACTTACAGTGCCAGTTCAGTACTGCTCTTTCTCATGAGTCTATTCATGCAAATTGAGTAACTCCTGTGAGGAAGTGCTGTAGTGCAAGCTCAGTTAAAAAAAAAAATAGCAAAATGCTTGCCTTTTTTTACATATTTTTGAACTTACTGCTTGGAGAAGCTGTCTTTCCAAACAGGAAGCTTTGCTCTGTCCTAAACATTGTTTGAGTCCTAAACAGTTAAGTCCTTTGGGACTTAAAAGATGAAGATTTTTTGTTAAAAGTAGGGTTGCTCAGCAAGAGCTTTAGAAATCTGCTGAGCATTGCAAAGAAAAGCATTCAAGTTATCTCCCCTCCAACAAGATACTWTATCAACTTCGTTTCTCTGGATGTGAGAGCTCTGATCACTAGTTACATTAGGACAGTGCCCTAGATTCCACTTTTTTTTTTTTTCCCTCAATATTTTATATTTTTATGGGGCTCCAGGAAGGAGGAGGAGAGAAGAGATATACAGACAACACATAATGTAGTTTTACTTACCAATTYAAATACGGGATTTAATAATATTAGTAAAAAGCTTGTGTTTTGAACAAGGAGATCAAATGGTACATTGAGACTGTATTTTACATTATCATAGATAATTTTCATCATTTCCCAGGAACTGCTTTAGACAAGATTATCTTGGGGGAGCATGGCAAGATGCAAGACAGCAAAAAGGCCTAGTGACCCAGTGGTGCTTTGCAGTGGTGAAATGCCTGGATCTCAAAGGGATATTCACTTTGCGAGTATAAGCAGACTTGGTCACAGCTGGAAGATGCTTGTGGGAACATGTATAAGCTTTTTAAAATTCAGATTTGTTCCCTACATCACTGTCACCTTGTGTAGTTGTATGGGAGATGGTTTTGACTCCAGTGAAAAGGGTGTCTTCAAATAGGTTACTGGGGAGGGGAAGAGGAACACATTTTCCTACGTTTAAAGTGTGAGTTGTTCCTATGCCAAAAAGCCTGGCAGGACAGAGTAGAGATGTTATTTTCAGCAYGGTCCTTTGATTATGATTCAAAGCAAGACTCTGTATGAAAGGGTTGGGTTATCATCTTCCAAGAATGCTAAAATCAAGGCCTAATTTACTAGGTCTAGTCACTATATTTTGAATTTAGATTAAATGAATGATGCTCTGAATAGGGAATGATCTACCTAGTCAGTCTTGCAAAACTGGCGGAAAGGTAATAAATGTAGTTTCCTAGCAAAAAGGATGCGTTGAATCCAATGGCCTGTTTTTAACAGTTACCCCTCAGCTTGGATGGTTTTCTTTAACTCCTGGCATATTTGGTCACTCTTGTTCCCTTCTCTTTAGTAGTTTTCCATGTTCAAAAATACTTCACAGGAGAAATATTCCTGATCACTGAGTGAGGTTTATGTRACTTCATTTTATATTTTTAAGTGATTTGTTCCATCAGTGCACATAGAGTTTTTGCAAACCTGTCATTAATGGGAGGACCTGGGTACACCTTAACTTACTGATTCGGGTAATCACAAAACCTGTGGACCCCTAGGAGTTGATACTGTTTATTTAAACTGTGGAGGGATGAGAAATGCGGTTGCTGCAAATGGTCAGGGCGATTCAGGTGGGACAGTGATTCAGATTCAGTTGCCTGTACAAGGTATCTGCTGTGGCATCCAAGCTGTRTGCTCTGCCCTTCCCAAGGAAGAAAAGGGAAGGGAACAAGGAAGAAGGCGAGCTAGCGGGTGTCCCAGAAGCTGTAGGAAGATGAAGGTTCATCATTTATGGGCCTCAATTTCAAAGGCAATGCAAAGCAGTGCTTGAGGTAATGGGAAGTGTAGAGCAACCAGGAGGGAAAGGAATAGTTTCTAATTCCTTTTAGTCTTAATCTTGATGCCTCAGCAAGTCCTTAAAAGGAGTTTATGGCTTTCTTTTTTTTTTTTTTATTCTTCCAGCCTAAACCCAAGTGTTTTCTACAGTCTGAGCTCCTTTTCTGCTTGTTGAAGGAGCATCTTGAAACTTGTGGTACTTCAGGGTTTTGTTGCTCCGTGTTTATTTCTGTCAGTCGCTAGAGTCTCTGCTTGCTGCTGTTAGCTGCTGCATGTTATGGATCACGGGCTCTTCAGCTGCCAACCAAATATTCTGAGACAGTGTCATTTTTAATTGATCAGTTGTTTCCTGTTTGGAAGGAGATCATATGTGTAAATTGGGTGTGTTTTTAGTAGAACTGCAAGTCTGACACTTCTGTTTTTAGCAAAGTGGCTGTTGCAGACACAGATGAACAGTCTGCTCTGGGTGATGCTGGTAAGGTAGGAGCTGCTAGGTGGCTCCTGAAATGAAAGCAATAAAAAGGTGCCTTTTTTAGCACTTGAWGTGTACGTGGCACACGTCTCGGTCATTCAGTTACAGCTCAGTGCAGAGCTGCGGTTGGGGCTGCAGTTGGGACATCTCTGCTACACTATTTGTTTGTTTATTTTTAGAACTCTGCTGGGTATTATTTTTCCTTAGAGATTAATAAGCCTTTTCGGAGTTGGCGTTTGGTCAGGTTTGTGCTTGTTGATTGCATGCAGGTCTAACTTTGAAGTGGTAACTTTATCCTCAGAGAAGGGTGATTTTTATTAAGTGACATTGGAGTTTCTTAGTGTTGTGCTAGACGGACGAGCCTTTGGCTGCGGGTCAGCAGCCCTTCTGCTTTTACCTTTGCGGGCAGTGCTGCTGACCTGCGAGCCCCTCCATGCTCCACTTGGACACCAGATGGCTCCTGGACTGGGCTGGCCCTAAGCAGGAATGGGAAGCTCCMTAGCAAGGTCAGAGCACCAGGATCTCATGTTCCGGATATGCTTTGGGACTGAATATTCCATAAAAGGCACAAATATCAGAAGCATCACGCAAATAAGCCCTCATCAAGCTCCGTGTAATTACCAGGTGTGGGTGCCTTGTGYTCTGCAGAGGAGAGCAGCAGAATTTGTGGGAGATGACGGCAGATACGTAAAATGCTGCTGACTTTGCCAGGCTGCCCCTCGGGAAGCGGTGGGATGAGCTGCAGCCCAGCAGCTGCACAGCCTGGGAGCAGTGAGTTTGTGTTGTGAGCATGGGATACATGGGATGCTCTGCTAAGAGCAGCTGGAGCGCAGCACATTGGGAGGGTGAGGGATCGTGTGGGAGAAGGGGCTGGAGATGAGCACGCAGGAGCTGCTCTCTGCCAAGCTGAAAATTTGCATGAGAAGCAGCCAAGGGTGCAGGTTTTTCTGGTGCCCCRGCACTTCTCTGGTTTCACGGTCCAGGGCTCTCTTGGCCCCAAAGTGTCAGTCATAGATGGTGGCTTCTCATGGGCTGCTTTTAACAGAGGAGGAGAGTGTGGAAATGTTGTGTAGGCTGTGGCTCTGTGTGTACCCCAAAAAGTCACATAACCCTTTTTTTTTTTTTTTTTTTTTTTTTAAGATTTTATTAAAGATCCCAGTAGAGAAAACTTGTATTTCTTGCTAGGCAAAAAAAATTAAATGCTAACATTGCAAATTGTTTCTGAGCTTTACTAATGGTAATGAACACGTTATCTAAATAAGTTTAATTATCGTATACTCACTTGTCTGTAAGGGCTGTAAGGAACTATAAGGGCATTTAAGGCAGAAGATCACCATATAATAAATCTTGTTTACATGTTATAGAAGCTGTGCATTAGTGGAAATAAGGCATGGTGATATGACAACATCATTATCAAGATAATAGTGCTTAACAGAATGGGAGTAACATGCTTTAAACAAGTTGCTTTTTAATTGATCATTACAGTATTCCCTAATATGTGTGGATTAATCCTTAGTGTGATTCATGCGTATTTTCTTTCTAACCTAAAATAGAAATAAAGGTGCTGATAATGAAGACTATCTGTGAGTGGAAAACTTGCTTTTGTATCGCGAGTGAGATAATCTTGGAAATTTGAAAAGAAAAAAAAAAAAAGAAAGCCTCTATGCAGCTTTGTTCAAGCTGGACTTAGGGAGAATTCAATAAAACGTCGTCTGAAGTAGTAGCTCTTTGTTATCCAAGTGCAGCCCGGTGTTGAAGAGGACGACGTGAGCGATGGAGCTGGCTAGGCCTTGTCCTTGCCTTTGGGTCCCAGGTGGAGACTGAGGGGCTCCGGGGCTCCGTTCTCAGCCCTGACTCAGCCCTGTTGTAATTGAATTAATGTAATAGGAGTAATTGTTAGTTTTTCTCTGCTTCTGGCTTTAATTCTAGGGCAGGGTAAGTGTGTGCGCGGGTTGCCTGTCGTGTGGCTGTTTCTCCTGTCTTGTTTGGGACTTGCACTAGGCTGCTGAGCTGTGCTCGCAATGCAAGGTGTTCCCGGGTGCTCCCGGACATACCACTTGTTTGGCTTGTTTTGGGAAACACCTGCTTAATTCTCTGTCATCTAACATTTGCATTTTAGGGGGTTTGTCGTTTTTTTTGTGTTTTTTTTTAAGTGTATTTTGAGTTGCTTTAATTGTTGTGAACAATAAATGCCATTAATGCAGTATTCTTTTGCAGCAGTGCCAGCCTAGACTTTATGTCAGGCCTTTTAGGCTATCTTAAGTCTGCATCTTACACCGTTCCCCAAAGTATCAAACAATGAGTCGTGTTGTTCAGAAGTCTCCAGGAAATGTGCACATCCCTTCTCCAGGCTGCAAACAAGCTCAAAGCTAAGCGGGAACGAATGGCCTGTTCCAGGAAACAGGCTCTTTGTTAGGAGTCTCCTTCTTGACGTGTTTTTTACAGAAGTGCCCCCTCTCTCCTTTAAGCTGTTATGTCAAGTCTTAGCTTGAGTCTGGCTTAAATCCTCCTGATTTGACAGTAACCTCTGCAGAAGGGAGACCTGTTTTTTGATAGTCCACATCAGAGGTAGGGGATGTAGTTGTTGTGTTCTGTAAGTGAAACCCCAGCACACCAGCTCTGGTCAGTGACAGAGCATCTAGGCTAGAGCTTTGGACTAACTAAATGATGATGAGTGACATAAAGAAAAACCCGAAAGCCTCATAGTTGAAGCTTTTGAGCTGAATGCCTTTTTAATAAAGTACAGCTGCTGCTTACATCCTCCTCTTCCCATCTTATTTGGGGCTAGGAAGGCAAGGAGATCTTGCAGTGAGGTATGCTGGATTCTTCTCTGCTTTAAAGCTGAGGTTGGAATTCGAGTTTTCTGAAATCTTCTGTTACCATAGGTGCAGGTAAACCTTTTTATTTTAAAAAAGCAGATCAAAACTAGTAAGGCCTGAGAGACTTTGCTAAATGAAAGTTCATAAGGCCAGAAGAAGGTTTGGAGGACCCTGTGTTTGATCAGCTGTTCGAGGGAAGGCAAATCAGTGTCTGGGTCATTAGATTAGTCTCTAAATTAAATTAGCTTCTCTGCAAGGTTATCCAGAATCAGAATAATTCAGGTTAGAAGGGAGCTCTGGAGTTCATCTAGTCCCATCTCCTGCTCCGAGTGGGTCCAAGTAGAGCAGGCAGGAACGTCTCCAAGGATGGAGACTCCACAGCCACTCCGGTATTTGACCAGCGGCATGGTTTAAATAAATAGCTAAATAAATTGCCTTATATCTGGCTGGAATTTCCTGCTCTGTCTCTTTCCTCTAATCTCATCGCAGCGCACCTCCRGGAAGGGTCTGGCTTCATATTTTCTGTAGCCTCTCATTTGTTAGTTCTAACGCTACCTAAGCTTAGTAGTCCAAATGTAGAGCAGTAAGGTCTCCCCTTACCATTTCTTAAAGATGAACAAGACCAGCCAGCATCTCTTTATAATGCTTTTAAGTAGTTCCATTTATTTATGTGTTAGATTCTCAGCTGTCCTTGAAAATTTGTTCTTAAACAGAGCTTAAGATAGGTTGGCCTTTTTTTTCTGTATTCCGCATGTTTCTCTTGGGCTGTCTGTGATACTGTTCTCAATTGTACCTGCACAGTAATATTGTACCTATATTAAAACGGAGTGTTTCTCAGAAAATCCAGTACCCCTTCTTTTGTCCTTTAATAACGGTGTTTGTAATCAGTATTGCTAACGGTAATATTCACTTTTTAGGCTTTTTTTTTTTTTCTTATTTCTTTTTGATGATGTGTCTGATTAGGATTTTCTTGTGATGCCCATCAATGCAAATAATTGATTTTTTTTTTAATGGAAAACTGATGCCATTTAGCAGAAAGCTATCAGCCACACCAAATACTTGTCAGTGAAGTAGATTTTTACAAACTGAAGTGAGGCTTTTGTGTCTCTGTGAAATACTGCTGCTTAACCACTGCCGCAGTACTTTCCTGTCTTGTTTTGTTAGCATAAGAAYGCTCAAGAGTGAAATAGAGAAGACAGGTTGTACCAGGAGGCTGTTCTGTRCAGTTGTGGATCTTGGATTCTGCTGCTTGCCTGTGTGGTGGGCAAGCTGCGATCCCAAATCCACATCTTCCTCGGCCCCAAGGAAGTCCTAAAGTGAGAGGCAGCAAAAGTGGGAGCACRGCATCAAAAATGTTCTTATCTCAGCTTGTGTTTAAACTAGTTTTGAGAGGGAGAAAGTTGTCTAGCACCTTGTGGGAGCCCTTTAGGTTGGAAGGGCGCTCGCTGCAAGGCGTGTGAGGCTGCGAGGAGCCCTGCTGCCCAAGCAAAGGGATCGGGATTCCCAACTCCGTGCGGTTGTGACTTGATTAAGTCGCAAGTTTAATCTGGTGTGGCTCCCAAGCTAGAACAAATACTAGAAAAAAATGAATATGTCGAATATATAGCATGAACCAGGAGGCCTTTCTTTAGAGAAAGACCTTGGTGGCTTTGCCTACAGCGGTTTCTGAATTCCTTTCCCCTCTAGGCCYCAAATGTACTGAGAATGTGTAATGTCTTTGTGAGTATCTATATTAAATTGCAGTGGTTGTGAATCATCTTATTTCCTGCTGCTGCAGATAAAGCAGAAAAATCCTCAGGCAATGGTGCGACTAGTTTTAAAACAGTTTGGTGTTAGGGGAGTGCAGTAAGTTGCGAGTGGCATATTGGCATTTTACACACCTTTTTATTAGATGTTCTTCCAAACATCAAGATGATTTCTGACCTGTATTGTTTGGAGACCTCTGCTGGAACTGGTTATGTGGTAATGGCTTAACCTTTTGTTACCTTCATATTCACGTAAGTGGGGACTTTGGAAATCTGTAGGAGTATCGTTAATTTGATAATATTCTCTTTTATTTAAAATCATTCTTGCTATCAAATTTGCAATTAAGGAAGAGTAAAGAGGTTCAGCAAACAGACGTGAATATGCTGGAGTCTTGCTCTCTTGCTGTTGATACTGMAGTCAAAAAAAAATGGGCTAAGGACATAGCAGTGTTGGAAGAGGTCTGGAGGTATTGCTAACCTCTCCGAAATGCTGGAACAAATTCAGTAGGGATGGAAGTTGCTGGGAGACGGGAGGGCACTCAGAGTGTGGAGAATATCCCTGGGAATGGTGCTTGAGGCGTGCAAATGTTTTGCTCGTACGGTAGCACTTCAGTTGTTTGATCCACATCTCATGAGATGCATTTTGTGATAGACTTCTCYGTGTGCGTATCTGCAATAGAAAGAAAATATGTTGTACCAAAACACCCTCAACACCACCTTTAAAAACACTGAAGACTCTCTCTGGTTAACCTCCCTTAAKGCTGATGCAGCTTCTTATTCTCTATTTAGGGAGTGGGAGCGAGGGTGCCTGAATGGCAGTGGCAGCTTCTGTTCCCGGTGTAGTTTTGTCCCTCTGTGTGTGGGGACAGCGTCACAGGCTGCTGTCTGCGTCCAGAAAAAATGTTTTTTCCACCYGCCCACCTGCTTAGACGCTGTGAGAGCTAATATTCAAAACAGACAAATGTCTGTCTAATGCARAGGCATTTGATGCAGTAGCCAGAAGAATTTTTGATTCATATATTTCTGGGGCTTCTTCCTTCAAAATTACTATAAGAAAGCTGAGGCTCTCGCTGTCCTTTTTTAAGCAGTTCATGAGGCCAAGAGAAGTCAATAGCGTTTGGAAGCTGGGAGGATTTGCCTTTGACCTGTCTCCGAGGTCTGGCGGGGCTGTGGAAATGCTGAATAGAAGATGTGCAGTTGTTCTCCAAGTGCATGTGTGCTATGCTGGCCGCATTGAATTGCAAATAGATGCAGCTCCCTTTTCAAACAAAACAACCTTAAGAGAATTTGCCAAGCTGGGCAGTGCCCAACAGTGGGGATTGTTGTGCCCTTAGCGTGAGCTCTACATTAAGCACTTGTCACTTGTTTGGCTTTAATTGTTTGGAGTGCCAATAGCTGTAGTAAGGGGGGAAAAAAAAAAACAAAAAATCGCCAAAAAACCAGTGTTACCACCTTGTCTTCCAGTCCTTTTTTTTCTTCCTTCAGTTGTTTTTGGTTTATTCCTTCCTCTTACTATGAATGTTCTCTTGTTTCAGAGTAACTGGTCTGGAAGTGCTCCTGACTCGGTGCAGACCAGGAGGGTGGTCATTTCTCACAACATGGATAAAGCGCTCAAAGAAGGTGAGTCTGAAGTGGGATAAGAGGACACTGAGCTTYTTTTGGCCTCTAAACTAAGTAGTTTATTAGGTATCATTTTACATGGATTATGCCAGATCATAGGAGTCCTGATGACATTTGGAACGAATGGTGGAGTATGAACATTGCATCTCTCAAAGAAACATATTCCAGTTATATGCTGTATTTCCACTTACATACTTTGCATTTTGGATACATACATTGGAATTGGAAAAGAAACCTTTATTTAACCAGCAAGAATTCAGAGGTAGTGGGGCAGTTTGGAAAGAGAGAGAGCAGCTTTTGTGGAATATTGGAGGAAAGAGTTGTGTTTAACTTCCCTTCTGATACTTGCACATAAGAGAAACCTGTATGTTTGTAAAAAACATGACAGCTCTTCATCTGAGGTATTTATTCAGCAGATCATTCAGTTAGATACATAACTGTATCCTTATTCAGTAAGCTAAAAGAAATTTACCAAGGATAAATRATGTTCTTTTTTGAGTTAGGACCTACCATCATGACAGCTCACTTGTCTTTCTGCTCTTTCTTTTCAGAATAGATACTACCTTCACACTGTGTGCTTTGGACAATAAAGTTGTCAGATTGATCATATTTCTCCCAAGCCTAATTAAGTGACTAATGAAGCCAACTTGTCTCCAGCTACACAATTTATCATGA
This sequence comes from Nothoprocta perdicaria, assembly GCF_003342845.1. Lineage (NCBI taxonomy): Eukaryota > Metazoa > Chordata > Aves > Tinamiformes > Tinamidae > Nothoprocta > Nothoprocta perdicaria. The sequence goes on along the minus strand of NW_020454427.1, from coordinate 6,962,804 downwards.
TGAGACTGCGTCTTTCATTCTGTTTGCTCTATTATCTATAGATTTAAGCATTTTTTTTAAGTCACTCAAATATGAGATGTTGGATGATCCCCCGAAAGAAATATCTTACTTTTAATAGAATAAAACGCTCTGTGGAGAGGTCACATTCCTTGCTCTTTAACAGTTCTGAAATCTGTAGCTGTCTTTATGCCATGAACACTTATTTACAGGCTCAGGGTTAAATAATGATAAATAATGGTCCTCTCCATATTTGTTTTGTTTCTGCTATGCTGTAATCTTACAGTGATGAGAATTAAAAAGCATTTGTAATTCCCAGGTATTTTGCTTGCTATCAACTGTCTAGATCTAAGGTGAAATTCCACAAAATGTTTTAGAGTCTTGTCCAGGTAGTAGATTTTCAGTTCTCCTAAGGTGATGATCTGGGGAAAAGTTCAGACTTCTGGCAATGCCACATGAGGTTTTCAGTAAATACTGTCAGACTGTCATGGTTTATGGGATTTGGCATTTTTTTTTAAATCCAATTTTATTTTGGTTTACCTTCCCTTGAAGATACAAGGGGAACATTTTTAGAGGAGCCAACAGAAATGCTTTCAGAAATTTTATTCCTGGATATAAAAAGACAGCCTTTTGGTTAATTTTGACTACTTCAGCTGTTCTTTAACGTCTKTGTTACATAAATTTTACTTAAGCTCTCATTAGATGCTTTTAGCTACTTTGTTCTTTTCCTTGGCATCTTTCGTATAGTCTATTAATACAGTTGGAAGGATAGATACTGGTGGCCATCCTTATTTTTAATTGAAGGAATTATTTATGTTTCCATTATAAACTGATTTTAGTAAGCAGTCTTATTTTAATAAACTTAAAACTATTATGGGCTTTTTCCTCGCTACTAATCTGCTGTTAATAGTCTCCTTGTCTTGGATAGTTTTGCTTCTTGCCAAAGGCAGCATAACAACATTATTTAGAACTGTCATTCTAAAACGTAGTTGCTTACTCTGCCAGAAAGGAACTGCYGTTTATTTCTGTCTACTGCTTAGTTATCTGCTTTTTTTCCTATCCTGCATTGAYAACATAATAGTATAAGAGGACAGTGCTTCAGGTGCTTTTTTATGGACTTAATTAGAGCTTGCTTGCGTAAGCTGCAGATACTGGATAGGGGAAGGCTACGAACCAGCCCTGCTGGCAGGCAGCTTTTTTTATGAAGGGTCCAAAAATAGAACAATTGTAAAATAAGTAGACTTTCCTTGCTGGATGTGCTGGAAAGATGGCCTTGTAGTTTTAAGTCCTTTTTTGATTGGTCGTGCTTATGTGACTAATAGTGAAATGATTTTTTTAGCCTTTTATTAATGAGTTGGCTTGATTATCATTTGTGCTGCTTTTATTTTGCGCAGAGAAAAGATGGGCTAGTTTTATAAGTACTTTAATACTTCATGTTTTAACATTGCATGTTTCTTTTCTGATGACCTCGTGTTTTTATCCCATATAGCAAGATAGTTCAGGCAAATGTCTTTTAAGGGAGACTAAATGGGGTCAGATCCAAGTCCTTGTGCAATGTAATGTTTAGGCTGAGGGCCATAACAGTCAGCAGATTTATCTGCCATGATTTTTTTTATCCAGTCTCCCAGGAGTTGAAGTTCGTTTTCCATTTTAACATCCAGTTAGTGAGTATCCTGTGGTATTTCTGCTCTTCTTCGCAGTCAGTCTTTGACCTTGCTACCTCTAGTGACTCAGTAGTTTGAGAAAACTTTGTCTCTTTATTAATTATCTACCTTTGGGGGTCATTTATGAGTAAAAAACAAACAAGCAAATAAAACAGTGTGGGCACTCATACAAATCTCACCAGAAATATGCTAGCARTTTTTTTTTCAGCTATGAAAATTGTCTATTTAATCATGTCCTTTATTTCCCATCTCTTAAAATATTCCATGCCAGAATGCCACCTCTTACTCCATAGTTGCTTAGCCTCCTTTAAAGCACTTCTTGAGTGAGGTCTTGTTGAAAACATTGGGAATCTGAGTAGATTATATCTTTGGATGAGATCTCACCTATCTGTGTTTTGAAATAGATTTTTTTTTTCAGTTTTTAGGACAGGGACTTCCTGCTATAAAAAAGCTTTATTCCGCTGTATCGTATTTCCCAATTTAAGATCTGCTCTTTGATATTTAGAAACAAAATTCACCGTAACTCCTGCCCTGCTTTGTTTGAAAAGCTGTATTTTTTTTCACAGCACTCAAAATTCAACCCAAACAGCTCCTTTTTTTTTTAAAATTAAAAATGCAAGTCAAGAGAGTCCACACTCTTTTACATAGAAGCTATCCATTTATGTATGCAATGATAACATCTATTCTCTTAGGAAACATGACCATTTTATAGGGTTTGAGTAATGTTAGAAAATGTGAGCATATCATGAAAAGTTGRTATTTTTTCCTAGCTTAAACATTAATAAGGCAGTTTAAATCTAACAACAGCATTTATAGCTAGTACCTGAAGCAGATGCGCAGTTCTTGAAGTCTGGGAGCTTGCACAGAATTTTGCCAGCCTTTAATACCATAGTCTAAATGAAGATTTCTTGAGCATAAGAAACTTCAGTAAATAAAGATACTTTTAAGCATAGAAGTCATTGTTTTGATTTGTATTGTATGGCAAAAACTATAGCTAAAATACAACAATGAATAAATGGTATTTATCCCTTGAAATTAATAATCTACTAGAAATGAGAGTTGAATGCATTCAGATTATTTATAAGCCGTTCTCTAAGGCTTTAATAGAGAAACATTTTATTTTGAATTCAGGATGAAGGTAGGGCTTCTTTGTTTTGTTGGATTTTGGTGCTCTTGAATTTGGTGCTGTGATAGGACAGCTTTACAATGACTCTTAGCTGTTTGGTGGTTTCCTAATGCAGGATCTTAACAGATTTAATGTTGCACTTTTATTTTACTGATTGTGAGGCTTGTTGGTGCAGAATAGCTGAAACCAGAACAAATTTCAGTGTTGAGACTCAGCCTTCTCTTGATTAATATAGTCCAAGAAGAGCTTTGGATTTGACCGTAACAGATTTTTGTTTTTCCTTCTTCCCATGTATGTTCAGAAAAAGATGCCTACTTGTCTGTTTGAAACTTGGTGGTCTGTGTATGTATTAACGTAGTTGACATAGAGAATGTGGTTCAGGTCTTACTTTTTATTTTCTTTTGAGAAAATGGACTAGTATGTAGTCCTTGCTGCGAACAGTCAGATTTCTGTGCCTGTTTTTTCACAAAGATAGGCAATGAAACTTAACAGTGTAGTATCTGCCTAGTGCAAAGCTCTGTAAATCACAGATTTGAAGCCAGTGTGAGCTGCTGGGTAGGGTTTTGCCACACCACATTACCCTGAGCAGTGCAGAAGAGCCGGTAGCAGTTGCCTCAGGCTTGTGTGAAAGGCGCACAAAGCTTCTGGCCGTGTACTGCCAGCACTGCCTTAGTCTACAGTCTTTAAAAAGACTAATTGAATAGGCCCAACTTCACATTTATGTGGGAATGGCTTTTATTCAGCTTATTACAGTTGGGAGCCTGGATCTAACTTAATTTAGGGAATCCAGCAGAAATTTCTGCAGTGTTGTAGCAGTCTCATCGCATCTGCACTTCTGATTCACTCAGAGGCATCTGTTTGGATTATGTTGGGAGACGCTGACCTGGGGCTTGCCCTAAGTATCCCTCTGCTCCTATTGTTCCTTTCTTTTTTTCACACTAGTAGTTTTCTATGTTTTAAGGAACAAGCAATGTAAAAACAACAAAAATGGACAAGCAGATTCCTCATCTAGAGGAAGCAAACCACCCTGAAAAAAACCCATCTTGCATTTGTGTTTCTGTAGGGTATCCAGAGAGGCCCCAGCTGTGCTCACAGGCCGAAACCTAAAGCAGTGACAGCKCCTCATGGCCAGGGTGACACGTGCTGATGAGACAGTGCCATCCTAGCACARGATGCTCTTAGGGGCCGCGGCTGATGCTTTAATACTCGGTCTCTTGGTATTTGCTTAGGTAAATAGATAAGTGAACCAGCAAATCAAGCTCTAGCACTCGTGTCACTGTTCATTTGGGGCTCTGGCATACATATGTGTTCTGGTCTTTAAAGTACGCCAGATTTTATAGAAAACAGCACAGTTCAGCTGTTGTCATTCAGAGAGGGCAGCAATGCTCATGAGTGATAATTAAATTCTAGAAAAGAGGTAGAGAAATATAGAAAAGGTAGGTGTAGAAAATACATTTGAAAATGAGAAAATCCATTTAGGGTGTTGGAAGTGTRTAACTGACAGAAACCCCCAGCAAAGTGAAATGTTTAGGACTCGTACAGCTTAATTTTTGGCCACAATTAGTGATCTTTAGTTTGAAACTGAATTTCTGAAACTGAAATTCTGTGGACCTTTCCTGGTGATGCACCTACATAAAAGAATCATCATCGCCTTGCCTTGTTTGAGCGGGTGTCTTTCTGGTTTAATAATTCTTGTTCCAGATATTTTGACTGTCAGTTTAATTAAATTGTGAGGGTTGTGCTCTCAAATTACCGTAGTAATTAGCACAGTCACCTATCTGAATGGTGTGCTCGACTACAACAGACAGTACTGTGGGGGGAAATTAAACATTGCATGTGACAGCAGTTATAGAGAGAACTAGGACCTAGGTTTATTTGGGAGAAGGGTAGCGTGAAAGTGCAATTACAAATTAAGGATTGATTGGAATAGCTACATGTTCTGAAAGAGAATAGAGTCTGGGAGGTTGAGATGTGAATTTTGCTCTGTTTTTGAGGAGTTCTACCCTGGAGAGATAAGGCGCCCTCACTCCCCTGCAGCCCAGCTCAGCTTCTTAAGCAAAGGGCAGCTGAAAAAATTCATGCCTTTGCCCTCTTGCACTTACTTTAGAGTACAGAACATGTCTGCAAGAGATCATCTGTGAGTGATAATGATCACCAGTGCACCATGTTTGAATGCACTTGGGAAATGATGGGTGTCTTGTAGAATAGCTGAAAAGAAAGTACCCTTGCTGGGAGYGGCTTTCCAGAGCATTTCGAATGCAGCAGAAGAGGAGAATCTCAAGCAGAAAAGGGTGGTTGCAGAAGGACATGGTGACAACAGTGTGGGAAAAACACTTAGGAAAATGTGTATTGTCATAGGAGACTTACAGGAGACTTTTAAAAATACTCTTCCCAGTTAATCTTAGATGTATGGAAGCATTACTCTTCTGCTCTTTTATCACATGATCTTCACCTTTTATAACCATTTTTTATCAGTCTTTATTGAATGTAGGTTTCAGTGTAATACAATTTCTTCCGTTTTTAAAATGGGGTGAAGTTGGGTCAGTTTCAGAGTTTGCAATTCCCATTCATCAAAGTGTTTAGTATTTTTTAGTATTTTTCCCTTGTGGATCAGGATGAAGTGTTGAAATTTCAAAGCTTCCATCTATTTGTTTATTTGGTGAAAAGTTCCTTTTTTGCCCTGAATAATTCATTTTAGAAGCCTTGAGATGACTTAGTAAAAGGCTTTTAATGTATGATGTCTCAATGAGGGAACTAAGTTTCTTTATAAACCTTTAATCTTCTCTCTTTTTTTTTTGTTAAGCRAGGCAATGTAGAATGAAGTCAGTATTTCAGGCAGGCAAAGTATTCATTGTAAGTTATTATGCTATTATTACATTAGTTCACTGTCAGAGTGCCAGGGAGATTTCAGTAGTTTGCTACGCAGCCACACAAACAGTGTCCTTCAGAGCAGAAAGCAAGAAATGATGAATCAATGAATACTTTAAACTATGGACTTATTCTGACAAATGAAGCATGCATTTTATATTGGAAGTCCCAGATCAGGATGTCTGATAAAGAAGTTGCTCAGATTCTTAGGTGTTTGACGTTTCCTCCCTGATTTATTCCTTAGTAGCAAACTGAGTAGGTGTTTGTTTATTACTATTTTTTTTTCTTTAATATTCTGCTTTTTTGCACCTTTTTGGCAGTGCTGAACATGGCCCATCATGTGTGCTTCCTGAGCACCTCCTGCTCCCTTCTGGAGCTCYGGGGACATCTGCCACTAAAGCATCAGTAAAACTGGCTAAACACAAATGTTGTCAAAAAGAAAAACAATGGAAAATGGTGTTGCTGAGAAATTTRCAATTACACTTACCTGGGTTGTTACTTATAAATATAGCTTGGAATACCACGGTATTTTTATGGTTCCTGCTGTTTCACTAATCTCCTTTCTCTCTTCTCTATCTAGCTGCTCTGACCCTCGGAAGCATTGTCAGTATTGTCTTCTGAGCTCCCCAAATCTTGCCGCTTGCTTTAACAGTGGCTTTGGAGTTGAAATTGAGTTCATATTTAAAGAAAGGTTGGCTTTGGTCTGCCACATCCAAATTAGATGATAGTTCACATAATCAAATCTACTTACTGCCTGAGAGGCAGGTATTAGTTCAAGGTTTGTGCATTGCTGGTAACCTGCCTCTATGACCAAATCCACTTACTGGCTTTGCAGAGTGACCGCCAGTAACCTCTCTTAGGTGAAGATTTCTTTAACATCACCAACCTTTCTCTCTTTGGAGAGAATATTAACCGAAAGAGTGAGATCCACAGCCTTTTAGCCATGAGCTTGTGGAGGAGTGGGGTAAGGGGTTAATTCTGTACTCTCCTGGTGTGTTTTCCCCTTTTGCAGATTTATATATTTATTGTTTTTATTTTTTCTCCTTTTAGTGTTCGACTACAGCTATAGAGATTACATCCTGTCCTGGTATGGGCAGCTCAGCAGAGATGAAGGGCAGCTGTATCAGCTGCTCTCCGAAGACTTTTGGGAGATTGCCAAGCAGCTGCGACAGAGGCTGAGTCACATTGATGTAGTTAAAGTTGTCTGCACGGACGTGGTGAAAGCTTTACTCACACACTTCTGTGATCTTAAAGGAGCCAGTGTCAGGTAAAAACAAAACACTGCTTTTCTGTTTGTCTCTTTGCTTTTATATATCAAAGCAGTAAAGATTGCTGTCACATTTTGATAGACAAGTGGTGAAGAAAACGGGCTTCTACCAGCTTTAGAGATGAAGCATACTTAAAGGCATCTCTAAGACCTGTGGAAGGAGACACCTTCTCTTTTCTCAGAGCTTGAATTTGCCACTGGCTCTGCTTCATCTATGAATCCTTGGCTTGCTCTAGGAATTGAGCAATTTGAGCAGTTCCTGCAAGTTCTGTGAACCTGCCAGGGCACAAGAAAAGCACTCTGAGAGCGTTCAAGAGACAACAGTTATTTGCACCTTTCCCAAGAAAAGCACAAGGGTTTCATTCCATTGAATTTCCTGTTTTTCTGTCTCCAGGAGGCAAGGCCTTATGGTTTCTGACAGTGGTCTGTCTTGCAGCAAATAGCTACCTTCACCAAAGGAAAAAAAGAAATTCCTAGTTTTCTTTCTCTGTTCAGGTTGTCTTTTTTTTTGTCAGTGCTGTCCTTGTGCACACTGTGCCCCAGTTGTAGTTGCAAATGGTGACTCCTCCGTCTCTGCAGTTCCCTGATCTGAGTGAACGTTCATGGGCTTGTAATTCGGGCTTGTGTTTGTGCTTACTTGCATTTCAGTTATCCTAAGTGAAGTATGCTTCATCCTAAGTAAAGTATGCTTTCAGCATTCACATGGGGCTGTTTTGGTATGAGGATGTTTTGCTCACAGTTAGAGCAATGTAGTTCGAACTCTCCTTGAGAGAAAATGAAGGAGAGCTCTTTTCTGTCCATGGCCAGTCCATAYACTGCCATTTGTAGTGTTCAGGGGTAAGAAAATTAGGATATTTTCCATTGAACTTTTTCCGCTTTGGAATGTTACATGCACCTTAGTTAACATTGATTAGAAAGACTGCAGTAATATAGTAAAGAAAAACAGCAGGGTTTAAGAAAACACAACACAACTATAGCTGAAGATCTTGTATGGGTTAAAGTTTTGGATGCATTGACTTTTCCTACCATAGCCTAAGGCTGTGGCTTCACAAGGAGAGCCTGGTTTGGAAGTGCCTAGCTGCAGATCAAAGATCTTACCAGCCATGTGATACAAACTGTGAAGCACTAATATATCCTCAAGCTGCTCATCCAGACTTGCTCAAAAAGCCTGGGAAGCTTTATAGAAATGGGACAGGGCTCACTTTTACTCCGCAGACACAGAGTGTGCTCAATGCTAAGCCATGTGATAGGGCAAGTTAACAGAGATGGGACTGTGTGCTCATACCTGAGGCAGGTCGGATTTGTATTCTCAGGTGATCTAAGATGCATATAAAAAGCTTGAAATCACAGTCAAAGATGATGACACTACTTTTTTATTTCTTAAGAGAACCTGTGGTGCTAAGAATATATATTTTTTTTTCATTATTTAATTATCTCTCACCTACTGTAGTGTTTGCTGTGCTAGAGCCTGCTGATGTGTTAAACCATGGACAAACTGTGTTGCTTCCAGCTAGAGTCCCTTGAAAAATTTTCAATATATTGCAATGTGCATATATATATATATATATATGTGTGTGTGTGTGTGTGAAGTTTCCAGCTTAAATACAGAAAACTATTTGTTAGCTAGGGAATGCAGATTTTGTTGATCTATCTTTGCTTTGTGTCCACATTTTAAAAATTGTAGTAAGTTTAAATAAATATCTCTAAAAATGGACCCAATTAGTTTAGGGTGAGGAATACTGTGGAGCGGAGACTATAATTAGCACAAGGTTTCTCTCCTGTTGTGGTGCTCCCTGCAACACTGCATCTTGTTTCCGGCAGTGCTTTTATAGGAGGGCTGGCCAAGAGGCTCCTGCAGCTGCACGGAGGCTCGTGCATGGTGGCCCTTGCCTTATAGCTGCTCTAGCTGCCTTTTCTTCCCTAAGGTCTCATTCATGCATTTTCTCCTTGGCTACTTAAAGCAGTGTATAAACAAGCTGAATCCTAGCAGTGCTGCTTGATATTATGAAGGATGGATCGTGTCCTGAGCAGGGTGGGAATTAATGCTGGAGAGCTGCTTGTTGGAGTGTGTGCAGTTGGAGTCTGAGGGACTTGGCAAAGTAAAAACAAATAGTAAATGTGTCTCTGTGAAGTCCACATGGAAGGAAGGGAGGTTTCCTCCCACTTGCTGTGGGCTAATAATAACCACAACAGATACTACCACAGAACTATTAACATTTGATATATAGCACTGTGGGCTGGTAGTCACCAACCTGCAGTGAAGGCAGGCAGTAAAATGAAATGGGAAGGTTGTTAATCTTCATCCATGCTTGAGCCCCTGGGTTTTTGAGTAGCTCTCGGTGAGAACTATGAGACAGTCTGATTTTTCCTACGTTTTTCAGTAGGGAATATTCTTTTTTTGTCTTGAAACTGCAGCCAGGCATCTTGATTCTAAGAGCAGGAGAAAATTTGTTTCTGCAGCTAGGGGATATGCAGTGTGACAGGCTGCTTTTGGCAGGTTAGCCGTGCCCTGGTGTCTGATGGGATGCTCAGCCGTGTGTATTTTGGCTGGGTTTGAAGCTGAAGTCACGACTCAGCCCTCGGGGACTACAGGATACTTTTGGTCGTGATCCAGAGCCCATGTTTAAGATCTCTAAAAGTCTCAGGAAGCATGATGGAGGAGCGTGGTAGAGAAGCTGCTCTGACAAGTGATCAGTATGACAAGTAACTTGGACGTTTAAGATTATATTGGGCATATTTTGATAGTATTACCCTCATTTTCTGTCTCTGCCTTCCTCAATCTGTCAGTAACACAGCTTAGCTCATAATTCTCTTGGCTCCATGTGAGTACCTTTGTCTACAYAGGATATGTAACTGCTGTATTATTGTGCTTATTGTATTTATTACAATATGTAGTATGATGTAACACTTAAAAGGGGCTGTCACACACAAAGTGATCAAGGATGGCTTAGTACAAAGGGAATTTAGACACTTGACATTTAATTTGGTTAATCCGGTACAGGCATCCAAGTTGTCATGATAGCTGCTACACACCTCCCACTGCTCTGCTTTGCTTTTTTAATGCCATTTGCCTCCCACAAGCAAGGAACACCAAGAGCTGCWTATCGCACTTGGCCTCTGGAAATGAGTATCAAGAGGATTAGTCTGAATTTGTAGAAGGTTGTTGCAATGAGAGCAGATGTGTGAAAATGCTAAGAATAAAGCAGTCCTGAAAAGCCAGGTTATGAACACGTTGTTAAGGTTAGCTCATGGGTAGTGTCTGAAGGTCTGAAGCTCTCCAGTATCCCTAAGTAAGAGAGAGGGAAGTCTGGGCAAAAAGTTTCATGATTTGCAACCCAGTATTACCTAGACACTACAATAACCGTGAGCCTCATTACGCTCTTATAGGTCATACTGAATTTTGTGACTCATTTGCCCATCGTTTGGGTCTGAGTGTTACATGCTGAATGATTTACATTGTAGGAGCTAGCYGTGGCCAAAGAGGTCACTGGAAAATTTTCTCCATGTACAAATAGAGGAATTATCCAAACAGTTATATGAGGTGATTTGTGAAACTTGCTGGTGTATCCTGATAAGATGGCAAGATGACTGCAAAGGAAATTTTGGGGCTGGCTTTTTTTTAAGCAGGTACTTTTTTCAGGTATGTTTGTGATGTTGTCTTATAAAGGCCTCAGTTAATTTCTTTTGTTTCTTAGAAAGTTCAAAGCAGTTCTAATTCAGCTGCAGTGTCAAGAAGCTGAGAGATCTGAGGGCGATGCAGGTGAAGAGCTGCAGGCTGCATGTGGTGCTGGTAGCTCTCAATGGATTTAATGAAAGCGTGTGCTGAGTGTGGAGCCTGCTGAKGAACAGCATTTAGAGCGAGTTGCATGTGCACTTCAGCTCACAATTGCACTGATTGCGACTTCAATGCGACTGTGTGAGACTCTGTCTTGAAATATTGAGTAAAGAAATGGCAAGAATGAATGGAGCATTTTGTGAGTTTTTCATTAGAAATTGACCCTCATGCAATTTCCTGTAGTTGTTAATGTTTTGAGGACTTTTTGTCTTGGTGGTATTTATTTACTCACTTCCTATTTCTGAAGCAGGCAGATTTATCATGTGTGTTGTCATGAGGTCCCTGGTCTCTCCTCTACACATTTCCTAGTGAGTGTATGTATTTCTGAGATGCCTACCTTGGGCCAGAAGTACTGCCACGTTCATGAGCTGGACCATCTAAATGACAGATATTTCATATGAACATATAACATATGTTACTTCAGGCTTGATTGCTGAAGAAGATGCAAATGAATTGTTGCCATTTGCAATCATTTCTCTTGTACTTAAAGCAGATAAGATGAATCTGGTTTACAGAGCTTGTATGATGCCTRTCTTGCAGCTGTTTGCCACACTGCCAGATTTATATTACTTTGCTGTGCACAGTTGTGTTCAAAATTTATGGATAATTGGCTAGGCTTTCAAAGCTCGCTATAAATATATGCATGTGGTTTTGGTTAAGAGTTTTCTGTGATTGCTAAGTGAATTAAGACTTATGAGACTGACTCACAGTCCTAATAACACATATGTCCAAAATTGTATAGAAAGATAAGTAATACACGCATTGCTGTTTGTGTGATTTAATAGGGCCTTAATAAGTGTTGAGCTGGAGAGATGCAGTGGTGCTCTGCCTCTCGCTGCTCTGCAGCTTCACGTGTAGCTGTGAGGAGGAGCCCGAGCTGCAGAGGATGCTGCTTTCTGGGCAGGCCTTTTGTTGATAGAGCAGGTTTTCCCTACAGGCTGAGCAGTGGGTAACATGGAGGCAAACAGCAGTATAATGTATAGTGTAATGCAAAGGAGGATCTCAGCCTCAGTGTCTTTCTGTCTGTCTCACCATCAGCAAATTGATTTATGCTGTAATGCTGCCTGCTTCCCTTCCTGCTTGGAGTCACCTCTTTATTTCTCTTGTCCAAACAGTGATGAAAACATCAGAATTTGTTGGTAGAAATTACAGCCCTATTTGGCACTGGTATGCTGGGCTTGATTAGTGGTGAATTTCCTTTATCCCTTTTACAGATATCTCGTATGGACCTGTGCCTTCCCTTTTCCTTTTTAGACCACAGTTTAGGTACTCTTTGGCTAGGGAAAAAATGAAAGAGCCTGTCTTCGAGAAATCCATGTTCTCTTGGATAATGGTGATGATTCCAGAAAAAAATGTTAGCACTTCAGGACATTTGTTCTCAGAAAGAATTAAATTAATAGGATATGTTGTTTAAATGTTTAAAGTCTTTCCTTTCCTTTCCTTTCCTTTCCTTTCCTTTCCTTTCCTTTCCTTTCCTTTCCTTTCCTTTCCTTTCCTTTCCTTTCCTTTCCTTTCCTTTC
>NW_020454427.1:6895969-6950472 GCF_003342845.1 Nothoprocta perdicaria | reverse complement strand
CTTTCCTTTCCTTTCCTTTCCTTTCCTTTCCTTTCCTTTCCTTTCCTTTCCTTTCCTTTCCTTTCCTTTCCTTTCCTTTCCTTTCCTTTCCTTTCTCCTTTTAAACCCTATATTGGGTGCAGTTCTGGGTTCCCCAGTACAGGAGTGATGTGGAGCTTCTAGAGAGGGCCCAGTGGAGGGCAACAAAGGCAATTAAGGGGCTGGAGCATCTRTCGTACCAGGAAAGACTAAGCGAGCTGGACCTGGTTAGCCTGGAGAAGAGAAGGCTGAGAGGGGATCTGATCAATATGTACAAATACCTGAAGGGKGAATGTAGGGAGGAAGGGGCCAAGCTCTTCTCAGTGGTGGCCAGTGACAGGACAAGGGCAAATGGGTGTAAGTTGCAACACAGCAAGTTCCATCTCCATGTGAGGAGGAACTTCTTTCCTGTGAGGGTGACAGAGCCCTGGCACAGGCTGCCCAGGGAGGCTGTGGAGTCTCCTTCTCTGGAGGTCTTCAAACCAGCCTAGAKGTCACCCTGTGCCACATGCTCTGGGTGTGCCTGCTGAAACAGGCAGGGGTGAAACAGGGGGGATGGTCTCTAGAGGTCCCTTCCAACCTCAACCAGTCTGTGGTTCTGTGGAAAAAAAATGAAACTTCTCTTAATAATCTGGAGAGTGTGCAGAAAAGTGTTCCCTTCRCCTTTCATTCCTGCAGGCAAAAACACATTAGATAAATTAGTTGGATAAGAACCAAATATTTGCCATTCTACTTGTTTATTCTGTTCAATTTATTCTGTTCAATTTTTTGTTTGTTTTGTGTTGACTGTGTACCAGAAAAATCCTGGCATGGGTCCAGCTCAGCCAAGCTGTATGTATTAGTTGTTGACTGTGGATAGATTTGTACAAGAGGGAGACTGATTATGAAAAACAGGTTTTTTTCTGGATGACAGCATAGATGCAGTTAATGTTCCAGGGTGTTTGCCATCTCAAACTGGCTGAAATTCCTCAGGAAATTTGTGCCAACTGTGGATGGTTTTAGAGRTACACTGAAGACAAAGAAAGCTTTAATCCCAGCTTAGTGAAATCTTATTGCCTCACTGCTCTGCTTCCTGCTGCACCCGTGTTACGAAAGCATCCTTAGACCTAATCRCCGGGCAGGGCATCCCATGGAGGAGGTGAGAAGGCCCCAAACAGCAGGTGCCAGTGCTTGTGTTCACAGGCAAAATGCTGYCGTGCCCTGGGCTAAGTATTTGATAAAAGGCAAGCTTGGCCAGGTGCTTTTAGTTGTGACTCCCTCTCATTGCTTTTTATCCATAGGGGTCAGTTATAAGGAGAAGCTCTGGCCTTTAGCATGTGCTTCCAGCAGCCTTTCTAGGAGCTGTCTGGAGGAGGAGGAGGAGCGCTTGCCTCTTCAGTAAGACGTGGCCCTATGCGAATGGCCCAGAGTCTCTGCCTGGCTGGGACGTGCCTGGYTTGGGGTAAATAATGAATACCTTTAGGGAGAGCATGTGATGGGGCATGGAGGGCTGGATCTCTCTGTGCCTGGGCTGTGCAAGAGGAATGAAAATACTTRGAGAAAAACAGCCACGGAGAAAAGATCCTACCAGAACAAGATAAACAGGCTTTCCAGGCTAAATATGCACCTGCACTGGCTGRTAAAGAAGACTACATTTCACCCTTGAAAACTACTGCTCCTTAGAAGAACAAAGAGGGTGTTTCACYCCAAGCTGTTTCAGTACTTTTTTTTTGTCCTGCTTTTAACAATTAAAAAAAGTCCCTTCCTATCCACCTGTGAAAACAAAGCATTTGGTTTGCAGTTGAATAAAATATTCTAGTCAAAAAGAAACAAAATTCTGCTTTTACTTCCTTATTCTGAAAATCAATTTAAAAGGTAGTTTTTGGTCATCTGGAAGCAACTGATTTGTATTACCAGAAAAGCAGGAGTGTTAGATAGTGGTGCCTCAACTGAAGCTCTTTATTTGAGCTTGCACAATTCTTGGTGCCTTGTTCACCCGCAGGAGCAGTAGGACTGGGAGTGACAGTAGATTTTGGGCAGAACGGCAGCTTCCAGCTCTGGGAAGGACATGGATATTGCAGAAAAGGAGAAGAGGTCTGGCTCAGTTTGGCTTTGCTCTTTGGAAATCACATCATCTGTTGCCATCGTGATCCTAAACTCTCTATATTCGTGATTTTTTTTTTTTAAATCTTTTTCTAAATGTGTTTCTCCCTTCATGTGTAGATAGCTGATAATAGCAGGTCTGTTACTGTGTAGGCATCCTTTACAGAGCCATTTAATGTAGTTTGCGGTTGACAGATTGAAAACTACTGTTCTAGGAGAAGTCAGGTCATGCAGGCCAGGTATTTTATGAGAAGAATTTGTTTGTCAAAACAGAAGTTCCTAGCTTCAGAATATAACATCTAGACCCATTTTCAGGTTAGAAATAATCCCTGCTTAAGAGCACAAGACTGTGCAGGAGTGTTTGCTGTTTGAATCTGTCTTGTTAATTGTTTTAAAATCTTGGAGAAGGTGAATGATGAGGAAGTGGGGCTTTCTGTATTCAGGCAACCTTGTATCTTATTTTTTTACTAGGTTTTGCCATTCCTCTATTTGATGTAATTTTAAAGCACCGTATTTCTGTTGTGGCAGGTGAAAGCACTGACAGATCAAAGGGAATTGGAAGTGTGTGTTAGTAGAATCAATAAGCAGGATTTGAAAAATGCACGTCTTAACTTTGAAGTTACCTGCTCGATAATAGATACTTTACATATTTTGGATATTTTAACGAGGAGTGACTGATCTTGATGCAAGTAATGCTATCCCTTGAGTTACCTCTCTGTCTCTGTTTCTCTTTTCTCCCCCCCTTTCTCTTGTTTCTCCCCTCTTTAGGCAAGAAGATCCACCGAAGCCTTTTTTGCTGCACCCATGCTTGAGGAGCTCTGACGAAGAAGTAAGATTCCTGCAAAAATGTTCTCAAATTCTGGTGTATTGTCTCCTACCCTCAAAGGATGTCCGGTCTGTCAGCTTGCGCATAGTCCTTGCAGAAATACTTGCAACAAAAGGTAGATCAAAGATCAGAGATGATTAAACGACTTGCACCTGACCAGTATAAGTAATTACAGACTTCATAATGTATAAGTCTTGATGCTTTGCTTTTAACCTCTGAAATTTAATTTCTGTGACAACCAGTACATGCAGAGATTAGACTTGCACAGACAACCACCCAGAGCACTGGTTAGTTGTAGGACCCGATCCTATGAGACAGCAGAGTATTTCATAGCATTTTATGCTATGCTATGCWATAAAGGCCAGTAACTCTGTATAGATGAGGCCAGTAAAACTCCTTATATTCTCAAAATGAAGAATATGCTTAATGGGTGTCCTGATTTCATACCAGACTGTTTGGCACCTCTAAGGATAAAACCCTATTTATTCGCTCTCTCTATAGAGGAAATCTTTTACAGTCTCCATTAGCATTATTTTTGGTGATTGTATGAATAATCCTGACCTTTTTATGCTTTAATCAAATATGTAGATTTCTAGACGTAAGGATCTGATGGTAACTGAATTAGGATACCAGATGTAACTGTCGACTTCTGCACTCTTTAATTTATATGTGTTTGTTTGTTTTTTAGACCGAATACTTTCTATTTTGCTTTATTTTATCGGATACACTTTAATGAGATTATAAATATATAGGTAACTTTTTTGTCACTAAAATTAAATAATGAAAGTCATGAAGTCCCAAGTGTGTTAATTTTAGCTTGTAATAGCTGCTATATGTAGCATAGCTTTCAAAGCGCACAGGAGAAAGTGCAAAAATGCTGTAAATTTTCCAATTTGGGCTCAACTTTATGAATATACATAAATTTATGTAATAGCCTAAACATATGTTTTTCTCAAGAAGAAAGGTACTTAGGCTCAAATGCTCTTGGGGAGTCTAAAAGTCTGGTATTGTGGGCTTTTTATCAGCTTGTATATTTTTGCTTTTTATCCAAAATACTTTCTTGTCATTTTAAGGACAATAGTTATTCTTCAACATAAGGATTTTGTTTTAAAATATTTTTCCTCTCCAGTTCTGAAACCAGTGGTGGAACTGCTGAGTGATCCAGATTATATCAACCAAATGCTGCTCAGCCAGCTGGAGTACAGAGAACAGATGAATGAGCATCACAAGAAAGACTACACATATGCTCCTTCTTACGAGGAGTTCATCAAGCTCATTAACAGCAGCTCTGATATTGAATTCCTGAAACAACTGAGGTATTTGATATTTCACTGTAGCTCATTCAGTATTCACTAAGTATACTCCTTATGCCGACCCATTACTGAGATCTGTATGAACTGTGATTATGTTATTTTATATTATTTTATTTTTGTTATGAAGAGGAGGCTGTAGGAATAAGCCACAACAAATGTTAGATCTCTAAAACAGTCTGTTTTTCAGCTAGCTGGCAAAAAATGTTAAAACACTAAAACTGAGAGTAGTAAGGCTGGAGCTTACTGTGTTGTTGAAAGGCATACCAGACCCTTCTTTGAGTCTTGCCCCTGAGCAGGAAATAGCTGGAATAATGTGTTGAATTTCCACTGATGTGGAACACTGCCACACTGATGTGTGGCATCTCCATGATATCTTTATAAAATAATACTGTCCTTCGGGCTCTGATGACTGTGAACTGTAGCAGCCCTGTGGACACCGGGCATTCAGAGCATTTTGCTGTTTTTCTCTGAGAGGGGAACAAGGATGTGAGTTTCTGCACATTTTGCCACAGGCTCAGACGTTTTCCTGAATTATTACAAGCAGGTATTTCCTATTTGCATCCTTCGGGTACTCTGAGGTATCCTTTAAGGAGCTAACAAAAACACTAAGCCTCTATATATACTGAATCTACGTTTATATAGTGAATCTGTGTTTAACGTTCTTTACTTAGGCAAACAGCATCAGCTCACCTTCAAAGAAATGTATTCCTTCTCCTTMTCCTTATTCTCCTTACCCTCAAATTTCAGATAACTTCTTCCTTCCAACTTCCATCATATTACCTGCATTTCAGGCATGCATGCCCAAGCATAAAGTGTTTATGCCTGCCTTATCTTTGTAGCTGAGCTGTCTCTCTCCTGATTTCCTGTGTAAGTGAAAGGATGAGAAATAAGTCACTGGAAGCAGGCAGCAGAGCTGCTGCTGTGTCAGTATCTCCTTAGATGTCCTTGGGTTGATTCTGTTCATTAGAAAACTGCTGCAGCCATTTACTTGTCACCCAGGCCTCGTGTTRGACCCAGCTTGATCAGCCTGGCTGGTATTTTGTTGAGGGGAAGCACATGGGCTGCAKAAATAACTTTTTTTCTTTTTCTTGTTCTGCCCTGACTCTGAAACAACTTGTGTTTCTGAGACAAGAAAATGTGTTTAGGTGATAGAGTGAAATGATTTTGTTGCTTGGCTGCTTATTGTTCATCTGCTGTAAAATTTGCTCTTTCCTCTGGGCCAGGGTGCTGCTGCTGAGAGCAGAAATTACTCTCTATTAGACGCTATCTAAAACCTAATTGACATCATATTTATTAGCATAATAACACTAATGGATCTGTTTGTTTCAAAAGAAACCCAGCTCTTCTGTTGCTGTTGTTCAGGCACATTAATGCTCAGTGTGCTCTCTTTTTAGCTGATGGGTTGCTTTAAAGTGTGTTCTCTAATATCAGGTGGCAGATTTGCTTTATAAAATAAYGTGGTTTGGCTGCACTTGTGCTTCTGTTTTCCGGTCTGTGCAGTCCAACTACCATCATCTTAAGAGATGTTCTCATACAGGCCGTGTAATGTTGGTTGGTCAGAGCTGATTAGTATTTAGATGGGATACACCTGAGAAAATGTCTCTCTTTTCAAAGAGAAAAGGAAAACAATTTTGGAGGCAGTGCTCTTGCTTTTTCTGTTCGGACTGAGCCCCAGTCCCTGAGGTGGCAGTTAAAAGAGCCCTCCACTATTGGAAGAGGGATTTGCATCCTGCTCGGTACCCATTGCCAGGGGAGCCCCTAGAGAGATGTGACAACCTGTAACCAACTCAGATTTCTGTGGTCCATTTTTCAATACTTGATCTACCTTTATTTTTAAGCTTTATTTTTTGATGTCATTATTTACCAGTGAAAGTTWGAAGAACTTACGTGTGGGGAAAACAAACAGCATTTCCTGTAGGGATGAACAAAATAAAGTATACAAAATAAGCTGTAATACAGAGCAATAAACCATAGGAAAATATATAAGAAAGGAGCTAGAGAAGGAAGTAAATAAGCTATTGTGCAATTGAAATTGAAGGATGAGATTTGGTTCTGTTGAAAGAACAGGAGTGGGAAGATTTTCTCCAGTCACTGGCACACTGCATTTGCCCAGGATTCCCAGTTAGATGCTATTCTGGACAATATTCTATATATCTAAAATTCCTTTTCTTGATCTTATTTGGAAATTATTTTATTTTTTCTTTCATACCTTTATTTTCTGAAAGTTTGCATAGGCCCTTTAGTTACAGCTTTTCATTCAAAAACACAAAAAAACTTCTGGAGAAGGGGAGATTATGTGGCTGTCTAAGGACAGTGGTGTTCTTCAGTACGACCTTTTAAAATATAAACCTTGCAATATTACCTGTCATGAAGGGAGGCAGAATTTTGTTCCTGTTTTTATAAAGTTTCCATAAAGCTTGATGTCTTCATTTCTTTCAAGAAGGAAAATTTACAAGATGAAATCTCACCTCCATTTCCCTTCAGGATTAAGTTAGCATGTGTAAATTGGAAGTCTGCTACAAATAAGGAAGAAAAGATGGATTCTTCCATGTCAGAGAGATGAAACAAATTTAGTTATTGTCAGAGGAAGGCAAGAGATAAAAGACTTAATGAGTTAAGAACATAGCTGAGA
The DNA here is from genome assembly GCF_003342845.1 of Nothoprocta perdicaria. Lineage (NCBI taxonomy): Eukaryota > Metazoa > Chordata > Aves > Tinamiformes > Tinamidae > Nothoprocta > Nothoprocta perdicaria. The sequence goes on along the minus strand of NW_020454427.1, from coordinate 6,943,601 downwards.
ATACAGTATGATAAGGAAATAAACTGATAGATAGTTTCCATTCTGTTTTAAAAATCAGCATTGTATTTATTCTGATATTTATGAGCATAGCAGCAAAAGGTCACTTAGCAATTCGTCATAAGAGCAAGACTGTTATCACTGGCTCAGTGTATCATCTTTTACATAAGAATTGATGAAGGGGAGTGAACGTGACAGGGATTCGGGAAAGAGGTAAGAGATGAAAAGGAGAAATAATGCATATGTGGGCCTGTGCTTTCAGGTTTGTCATGAACAATTCATTTTTTGAAAATAAAATTAATACATTGCATTAAAGCTTCCTGAAATGGTTACCTGTCAGTACCACAGAGTATTGAACAGCTAAAATTTTCAGGAGAAACTTGCCAGGAAACAGGGTGATTGTCTGACTGGCCAGCGTAGGTTTCTGTGATGCAGGAAAGCAAATAGGTCCTGTGATTTGGAGGAACAGATTAAATTAATTACATTTATTAATTAAATTATTTACTTTATAATTTATAATTAATTATACATTAAATTAATTAGTGCCTCRGAAGCCATAAATTAGAGCATCTTCTTTACTTGAAAGTGGGCTGTGCAAAACTGCTCATCTGCTCAATGCGGCAGAGACTAGCTGAATTTTGAAATAATTATGGGAGACAAAAGAGTGGGGGGAAATTGCTGATGAAAGAAGTATCTTTTGAAGGAGCATATACTCCAAGGATCGTAGATTGAAATGGAAGATGGTATTCACCAAAATAGGAGACTTCCCAGGAGAGCAGGTTTTATTAAGAGGGAAAGTTGATAGATGAAGTTAAGGAATTTCTACAGCAGCAAGTTCAATTTACAGGAATGTTACACTTGTGTTAATAGCTGGCAAAGAAACGTCAAGAGGATGACATGAGCAGAATTTCTAAGCTTATGAAATATGTAACAGTAACCTTCTGCCCAGAGAGGCTGTGGAGTCTCCTCCTTTGGAGAAACCCTCCTGGATGCCACCCTGTGCTCCGTGCTCTGGGTGTCCCTGCTGGAGCAGGGCGGTTGGACTAGATGATCTCTAGAGGTCCCTGCCAACCTCAACCAGTCTGTGTTTCTGTTACTGATGGGGGCGTTTCTTCACTAAATGCCTGGTATCTACTAGCTACAAATACTGTTTTTCCTTAAAGTTCAGTTTATGGGCTGCATTAGCTGCCTGGCGTTATGTGTAGTGCAGTTTTAGGTGACAAAGAGCTTTTAATTATTCCCAGAGTGTAAACTAGAAGATCTTTTGTCAAGTAGACATGCTTACTGAAAGCATTAGGTAGACAAGCCTTACAGAACATGGCTTTTCTCTTGAACTGAACTCCCATCCTAGCTGCGTTCAGGTAATTATGTTCGGCTCTAATGACAAGACATAGAGTGGCTGTATGTCGTGTTCACCATGTTACTATTTGGGTGTAAAGTGGCAGGAGATGTTTAAGTTTTTGTTAATTCCAAAGTGTGCTGTGTGAAGAACATGCTGAGAGAAGTTAACATCATGTTTTTTCTTTTCTCTCTTCCCTCTTCACCCTCATCCCCCACTGTTTTTAAAACCAGGTATCAGATTGTAGTGGAAATAGTTCAGGCAACCACTATCAGCAATTTTCCCCAAGCGAAGAGGCAGAAAGGTAAGAATCCATTTTGCTAACAGTTTCTTATGTTTCTATTTTAGAAAGTTATTTTAACTCCAGGAAAAAAAATGTATCTAATTGGCTTGTGCTGGTGGTTTTTAGACAAATTTTGGGAAAGATGTGCCTTTGGCATCTTTGCTCTGTTTCGTTTGTCTAGTTCTTCCCAAAACTCCCATTTATACATATACATGTTTCTCCCTCTTCATCTAAGTTGATGGATCAAGGGAAATGTCATGGGATACAGTCAGTTCAGCACTGGCTGCAGCTTGAATTTTTGGCATTGCAGAATCTTATGCTGAGAACCCTGCTTCCTCTTTTGTCAATCCTTTCTTTCAAATGTCAATCTGTTCTCCTTTCAAAACACAGAAGGAGTGATCTGCCATAATTACCAGTCAGGCTTTATTTTGCCTCTTCATTGCATTGTGCTCTTGTGTTGCATTATAGGGTGCTCCTTAATTCTTCAGCAGCGTTTCCATCTGCCTTCTGAGCACTTCTGCCTTTTAAAAGGCATGTGTGCTTGTTGTACTTACAATTGTGATATTTACTTCTCTTTATGGTTCTCAAAATGTACCAGAACTGTGGTATGTCTTCAAGAGGTCTGTGCTGATGACAAAATTCTTTGGCCAAGTTCTTTGTTGGATACATATCCTTAAGACAGCAAAAAATAATTAAAAGTCAAAGGCAGTTTAAATTTGTTTGTAACATAAAATGGAAGAAAGTTTTATGTACTGTATCATGGGCCTTTGGGCCTTTTCCTTCCAAGCTTTCTAAGTACTGATATTCTAGATTTTTTTCTTGTGAGTTTATTGGTACACATATTTTTGTCTCAACAGTCTTGTCCTTAGAGTTGCACATAATCTCTAGATCCTTCCTTTCATGTAAAAGAAACAAAGAAATCCTTTCCTTTAAATAATTCAAGTGTGATGACAAAATGCAAAATTAATAAGACACAACATGCATGAGGAAAAGAATAAGAAAATCAAATAATATAGAGGTTTGTGTCCATCCATTTTTGAAAGTGCAAACTTGTCAATACTAACACTTCTTTATATTCTGAAATGGAGCTGGCTATGCATTTGTGTAGGATAAATTGCTTGTGCAAAAGCAAGGCGAAAGAAAAACTACATATTATGTTTCTGCATAGGTGTGCTTTACAGGAAAAGAGATATTAGAGATTTTTTTCAGAAGAAAGGTAATTTACTGGAAAGGCTGTTAYACAAGGTATTAAAATGAGAAGAAGGAAGTTAATATGCAAGTACATTAAGTAAGAAATCAATCTTTCTGAGGCTGCATTTCCATTTGTGCTAGTGCTGGTCTTTGTTGTCATAAGAATTGATTTAGAGAATATTTTTATGCAGCTCAGGTTCCTCCGGTTAATTACTGATGCTCTGTTCTGTCTCATTTGAGTTTATCTACTTAACTATCAATTACACTAAAACTAAAGATGATGTTCGTCCGACTCTTCAAATGCCCAGTACTGCAGAACAGTTATATAAAAAATAATTACTATTTGTTCTGCCAGATAAAAGTTCTGATTCCACTTACTCTGTTCAAGTTGGTTCTCCATTTTTATGAACTCTTTTACTGTTGTCTGTTCAAAGGAAAAAAAAAAAGCCATCATGCTGAAGTTGTGCATTAAGCTATCGCTTTTATTGCTAATTTAGTTATATGGAAACCTCATATATCATTTAAGAGTTGAGTTGTTGACAGAATTACCGTCACTGACTATGTTAGCCAGTGGAGTTTATTGCAGGAAGCCTTTTATTTATAAAATGGGTAATGGGCATGCACACTGTGCCTGAAGAAAAAGAGCATTTTTTACTTGTCATGTGGAACAGCATGCCCAGAGCTGGCCTGCAATACAATCAYGGTGGTAGTTACACAAGTTTAAGGCAAATTTCCAATCTGTTTCAGTTACTTCACTGATGCTTTCGTCTACCAAAATTTTCAGGCTTAGTCTGCATCCAGTAAAGTGTTGAGAGGATCTTTTAAAAAGTTGAGGGATAAAATCTAGTTCTGAAGATTTTTTGTGTCTTGTTTTTTCTTGAAGTAGATGGAGATCTTTCTCCTAATGTGATTATGGATCTAGTAAGTTCTGGAATTTTAGGGAAAATAGTTACGGAAGAAGCTCTTCTACCTTGCTAATAAATAAATAAATACACAGGTACATGGTAGTACAGGCATCACTGGACTCTTGTAGAAGAGACCACCACGTAAGTGATGTCTCTTCTCTATATGTCCCTTTCCTGATGCCACAGCATACTACCCCTGTAATAGCTGGATTTCACGATGGAAAACCAAACATAAGCTTTACATTAAATGGAAGTTTATGTTTGCATAACCTTATTTTGTCCTTTCCGTAATGCATTCTCCCAGTATCTGCAGCAGCATGTGTGAACATGGATGTTCAGCAGATGACATCTGCCTCTTTCCGGCTGTGTTGTGTATCCTGAGCATTTCTTTGATTCCAGCCTGTGTTAATCGTACTGGTAGCTGTTTCCATTTTCCTATGGCAGAGTTCTGTGGTGAGAAAGTAGTTTCTATAGCATCTTGGTATTTGCCTACAGCAGTTCCTGGTCTGGTCAAGAGTGTCTCTGACCTTTTCTTGGGTCTCTCTGCTGTGACCAAAGGTGGAAACGTTAAGGCAGAGTGTTAGAATAGCGTAGGTATGAACTAACAGTCGCACAACTGCTGTCTCAGGCTCCTTCTCTTTGAGAGTGGGAGCTTCCTGGGGCAATGCTTTCAATGGGAAAAGCAACAGGACAAATGWGAGCAGCACTTGGTGCAGCATGAGCAGCCAGTAAGGGCTTAAAGGGGATGCTATGCAAGTGTGTGGCCACTGGTGAAGGCGCCTGAGCACGTTAGCACAGTTCTGGGTTGACTGAGGAGACACAATTAACAAGAAAACACCCAAGAAAATATTGGGTAGTTGTTATTTTAGGATAAGTAACCTCAGGACCAGATTTCAGACTGATGTTCTCATCAAGCTACAGTTGATTTTTTTTTTTTTTTTTTTTTTAGTTTATCTGTTTTTATCTATCCCATGATATTATGGTGTATTTGTAATGCTGGTGCCCGGAGTTGTTTGAGAGTATTGCATATCCCTCAGCAAGGCCCAAGTTCTTTATTCATGTCTAAGCAGTGTTGGTGCCACATATTGGCTAAGTATTCTGCKGTTACAGCCCTTTAATAGCAGTAGCAAGTACTTTAAAGAACTTCTGAACATCACTATGTTAAGTCCTCTGTAGTGAAGAATTGTGTGTTATAGGGTCTTTTTTTCTTTTCAGATTTCTGTACCTTGAATCTTCTGGCATGTGAGCCCAGGAGAGCAAAGGAAAACATACAAAAGCATCTGACTCATGTTAAGCAGTAAGTTTTGCATTTGACTCTGAGAGAGTCAAATGTCTAAAAAAGTTGAGACACAGGAATTTGAAAGGCTCTCAGTGAAGATGCCTGCTGTGGGTGGCTGGTGTCATTTCTGTGGCCGGGAGGATTGCTTTTGGTCACTGCAAAACCTGAATGGCAGGAAACCTAACGTAGCATTAGTGYGTTCAGAGGCAATTGGCAGCTTCTTTTTGGAGTCATGCGGCCCACTGTAAATAGAAGCTGCTATCTTGCATGCTGGCACTCCACCACTTCCCTCATTTACACTTGCCCAAAGCTGCRAAATCTTTTAGCCTACATGCATCTGCTCGCTCTCCTCTAGCCATCCTTCCACGTACCCTCCTCCATGGTCATGATCATTGCAGCAGTGACTGTAGGAGAAAGCTTTTACCTTGTCCTTTGTTGTCTTCCYACTCATGTTTGCGGACTCTGTTTTTTTCCACAGCCCCATATGCCCAGTTGGGAAGAGCCACATCTATCTACATCTGTAACTGTAAAACTTTCATCTTCCCTTTTGATCAGAATTCATCTCTTGGAAGTGCTGGATCAAATCCATTGATTTGATACAGCTACATTTTAGGGAGTRCTTTTTAAATGCAAAATCTGTATCTTAAACATTTCAAACGACTGCAAGTATCTGAAAGTTTGTTTATTGCAGGCAGTTTTGTAAAAGGATAGTATTCAAACTGGCACTGCAGTGTGAGTTGGAAGGGACCTGAGTTTCTGGAAGCAAAGGTAGATTTTAGCTTTTTGAAAGAAAAGACTTCAAACCCAACAGTGAAATCACAACAAAACAAAAATAAATTACCGTGATGACTTTGTTTGCTGCAATATAAATGAGAAACTGCTCAAATATGCCAGTTCTGTTTTAATTATTTTCATGGAGACATTTTCCTTTCTTCTCTCACTGCTGTTACATTACAGGGTCCTCCTGGGGTTCTGGTGAGAATCTTTTTTTAGTAAATGTTGTAAAACTGAGCCCATCACAACATCCCTTTCCCCGCAGTGGTGCCGTAGGGGGATTTACATGATTTACCTTCTGATTTTCTGTGCCCTCCGCCCTCGACGTGACTTCCCAGCGGGGCCAGAACCACCCGTGGAGGATGACGGCAGAAGGGCCTTTCGGAGGCCGCGCTGTAATTGAGCGCAGCGCAGCCCTGGTGAGAAAATTGCTGCTTTTCGAGCAGGGGTTGTGCGACACGGTGAAGAAGCAGCCATTTCCGTAACAAGGAAATCTGCCGTGCTGATTGCTGCTGCTGAGCGTTCCCTCTGCTCGAAGTGGAGCTGCAGRCTGGTACAGAGACAGAACCGCCCGTGGGCAGGCTTTTGGGGGGCTCTGGCTCTGAAGGATGCTTTTCAGCTGTAAAAAGGGATTTTTATTTTAGAAACTGAGGCTTCAGGCTATCTTGGATGGGTACAGTTTTAGGATTTGYGGGCGTTGTCAAGATGATGGTTTAGGCTGCAATAAAATAATACTTTACGTCTGAAGTGCGTTACGTAGGCCACCTCATTTTAATTTTGGCCAAACCGTAGCATGATTTCCCCCCATCCTCCAAACAGAGATACACATACAGATGTAGTTATTTTTTTGCATAGCTTTTTGGCAATGCTTAAAGAGCTGCAGCTGTGTTTGCGTGTCGTGCTCAAGCATTGCGTGTGGATATGAGTTGGTGGAGGAAGGCAGAAGTTGTTGTGATCTGTGCTTTATAAATCACTTCCACTGAGGAGGCTCTTCTTTCGTATTCTGAATTCCTTTGTGTGCCCTGGTGCTGGTGATCCAGTGTTTTCACAGGCCATTTGGAGATGCCCATCGCTGAAGATGGAGGGAAGAGGCAATGTGGGGACGTGCGAGGCAGAGCCTATAGCTAACAGATGCTGTTTCCCTTAAAGTTTGCTCCCTCAAATACCTTAATCTGCCCTTAGATACCTTAACGTGCCCTTACTGCAGCTCTGATTGTGGCTTTGCTGCACCGTGCAGCAGTGACTGTGGCATGGGGAGGTGGGTTGCACTAGCTGGTGCTTCCTCGTGCTCAGGGCTTGCTGAGGTCCCTTCCCCCACGTCAGCTCCCTGAAGTGGTTTGGGGTTTAGCACAGGTTTCAGTACCCAATTTAAGCTCTTTTATGCTCACTGAGAGGCRAACTGTTAGAAAGTTAAAACCAGTGCAAGAGTTGAGAGTTGGAGGTGCTCACCGTGGTAGTGGGCACAGGGATAAAGCTCCTACAGTAAACACGTAAGTGTTTACTGTTAGGTCCACTTACCTACTGATTTCTCTTTTATGATCAAGTGCATAAGACAGTTAGCAATGGCTAATTTGTCTGGTAGCCTGTGGTGTTATTCTTTGCTTTCTGAACATTGCTYTAGCTCTTGGTATTTGTTAACTCATGATAATGGCATAATTGCCGTATGAAACTAGCTTGTAAAAGAAGGGGCAAAAATCTGCGTATCAGACTTAAATTTCCTCATCTGCACTGTTAAAAAGTGATGGTAAAAACATTATGGGATCATTCTTGAAATTCTTGTCTAGAGATTGCCATTAAGTTGTGTAAATCCTCTTGCAAGCATTTACAATAAAACTAAGAAGAGTATATAACTTGAAAAGTCCTTCTCTTACCTAGCACATTAGGACTGTTTTTACCTTCATTTTTACAGTAGAATTATCCAGTCCTGTTCTTCTTAATGTGTGGCTTTCTTTGATCTGTCAGAATTAAACAGATACTTTTCTAGGACAATGCAAACTTTAAAAAATGTGTAATGCAAAGTCYGAGAGTTCGTAGAGATCTGTTAGGATTAGTAAATGGGAGTTTGGGGTCACTGTGTGAAAAACGTTAAATATGTTTTTGCTACTTAATTATTTCAGCGTGGCATTTAGTAGGCACTATATGTGGTTAATGCAGAAGCTCTTCTAAAAAATCTTGCAAAACTAGTGCACGTGTGTGGTGCTCTAGGACGAATCAGATGTCGGAGTTGGTGCAAGATGCCAGGTGGCAGGTATGTCTGGTTTGTGGAAAAGAAAACTAGCTCCGAGGAATCGATTATCGGAAAATTCACGGTCGGTTCGTTCTGGCATCTGCTCCTGAGGCAGGATTTAGATTTGGAGACCTGAGATTGAGACTTGAGAACCTGGGAGTTGTGGCCACGGAAGCCCTGCTCCTCGGTGGAAGGGGAGCAGTTCGGCAGCGCCTCCCTCATCACTGCCCTGGGGCTTTCCTAGCCGAGCGGCTCCTTGCGGGACCTCGGCGAGGGAAGTGCCTGGGGATGGATTTTGCACCCAGAGCATTTAAACTACCGAGAAAACAGGAATTTTGGAAATTATCTCGCAGTCAAGCCAGAGAGGAAATGAGGGGGKTTGATCTTCTGCTTTTAAACTCCTGTCCTGTCTGTGTTGATTCAAGTGGGGGGAGATGATGTTTTTCCTACCTTTTCTTCTGCTTTCCTTTTCTAATGCCAATACCTTTAGCAGGGGAACTGAAACACAAAATTAAGTGCTCTACTGACTTCCCAGAGTATTTAACGTGCCAGGGAAACAGATGGCACTTTTTTTTTCTTTCCCTTTTTAATAGGCATCTCATTTGATCTTTTACTGGAAGGAGCACCATCTCTGCAGTTTGCTGCTCTTGTAGCACCTTGGATGCAAATGCTGCCCCTCCAGTAAAACACAGACAATCCTTCAATCGGGAAGCTTCCATACTAATATGCCAAAASACATAGTGCAAATGAAGGGAGATTAGAAATGTGGGAAGGGGGATCCTCCCAATCTCCTTTCAGTAGATAAGCAGCAAAAGTTCAGGCCATGTGCCACTTTTCAAAAATGGAACTTATTTGAACACCATTTACTAGGACCTGCTATTTCAAAACCTCAGCAGAACAGATTTCTCTCGCTCGTCCTTGAGCACTGTGCTAGTGCTGAGCTGAACACAAGCCAGGTATTTTGCTACAGAGCTCTAGCTGCAGCCTGCAGAAGCAGAAATATTTTCACTGCGCGGGAGAATAACAAAACCATTATATTTGAGTGAATTGGTTGCATCCTGCAGGTATAAACAGGAAAGTTTTCAGCACAGGAGGATTTTAAAATCTGCTTTTTCTGCTGTTTTGTTTGTTTGTTTGGGCCCTATTATTTGGTAGAAGAAGGTGGAATGTGGAATGTGGAAGATATAAACTTGTATTTTCTTTTGCTGTTTTTTTACTACCAATTCTCCTGCTGCTGAGTGTCTCCCCCGTGTTACATCGCCGTTGGACACTGTTGTGCAGCCCTGATGCCACGTTCTGCGACGTCTCGTGGCCATCTCAACGTTCTGATGGGGCTTTCTCAGCACTGCTCTTCTGGGGGCAGAGCTGCATGTTACACTGTTCGCAGCGCACTAAAGAAATCAGGAATTGCAGATGAGGTCCATTGGAATACAATAACCTGGCTGGAAGGGATTGGGCCTTGTGATTCAAGGCAATAAATGTGTTGATCCTTAGACCRTCAGTGTTAGCAGGTGTCGTGGCTGCATTTGGCTTCCTGAGACCATCTAACAAATGTAGATCCTGCGTACAAGAATATAATTTCTGTTTAGACAGTTGAGATATTGTTGCAGAATATTTCAGAGTTCATCGTTGTGTTCCAAACACAAGCTTCCAAATATCTGTACTCAAGTATGTGATGAGTCTTGAATAGCAGGTTTTGGTGAGGTTATTCTGTTTTTTTRAAAAAAATTCTTATCGCTTTTTTCGTAGATTCGAAAGGAAAGGAATCTGCTGCAATGAAAGCTGACCTACTGAGGGCTCGCAATGTGAAGAGATATATTAATCAACTGACAGTGGCAAAGAAGCAATGTGAGAAGAGAATAAGGCTGCTGGGAGGGCCTGCTTATGATCAGCAGGAAGATGGCACTTCTGATGAGGGTGATGGGCCCCAAAGTCAGAAGGTATGAACTGAATAACACCTACCTTGCCTGAAGGGCTTTCTAAATGTGTTAGTGCTGGATCACRTTAACCTCACTGTCATTAATCCCTCACTTCCCCTGAAAATCAAGTATAGACTAATAGCTACATAGTCTATTTGGCTTATTATTGGGGAAATGATTTCTGTAGTACCTGGAAAATCATACGAATCATTCAAACTGGTAATTTTTTCATGTGCTGCATAGGGAACTTCAAAAAGAATTGGATGTTTCATTGTGTGTGATTTTCAGACTTACTTAATGTAGGGAGTTGTTAAAAATATGTTAAAGAAGGAGCAACTTTTTTTCAAAAAATGTTTCAAAAAAACGATATGCAATTTTTTTTGGCCTATATTATATTTACTGTGGGCAATAACCTGCAAGTTTTAAAAACACCCAAGTTATTTAAAACCCAACACTTACTTGTAGAAGGCAATTGACATTTTTAAGGGTAGTCCTTGCAGAAGCACCCTAGGAAAGCTGATTTTCAACCTCGCTGTACCTTGGGACTGAAAAAAAAATGCTGTTTCATTAGCCAGCAGCTACAAAATTAAAAAATCATACCAAGTTATCTTTAGTAAACTTTAATAAGTTTAATAACTTCCTTATGTAATCAACTCTATATTGCCTATGGGCAAAGCACACTAATTGATGTTTTCCAATTAGAAAGGTGGCATTATCTTTTTCATGTAGGTAGACGAAAAAAATTATCCCTTCATGTAGGGATCTTTAAATTTTATTACGTTATTATAATAATTGTAACTTAGTGCCACATAAGGAAAAAAAAGTCACGACAGAGAATTAGTTCTCACTGTTTGCATTTTTCCTCCAAGTATGCAAGGCAACAGAATAATTCCCCGTGCCCACTGGGTGCTTAAAGCAGGGCTGCAGAAACGGAGAAGCTCCTGGTCTGTTTGCAGAGGTCGAGTGGAGCAACCAGTAATGGAGGGGAAAAGGACTGGAAAGGATAAAGAGAAGCATGTGGCAGAACCGCCTGGGCTGCTGGTGCCACCGAGCAGACACCTTTTGGTGCCTGCTGAGACGTTATGTGCTTTGCAGGATGGATTTATAGAGGCATAAGGCTGTTCAGGAGCAGCGTCAGCWAGTGAAGTGGTACCAGTTGGGGTAGGGAATGAGGATTGGTGAGAAATTYAGTACAATCTTATACAAAATCAAAGAAATTCCTGTTGTTAGTGAAACAGGCTGTACACCTCTCCAGATTACTGATGGAAGCTGCTGACTGTGGATTATATCCCGCAAATAATAACCCTTGGGCATCTCYATGCAAAATAAATGGCGCTGTGTGTAGGCAGAAAGACCTCCTTGCACAGGCATTTGCAGTGTTGGTGGTGAGAACAGTGGGATCCTGAGCTGCTCTGCTAGTAGGCTGTGGATGAACTGCTATGAAGAAACCCTAGAATTTACCTCAGTGGCCACATTGGAGTCAAAAATAGGGAAATTGCTTCTGTTGTTCTCAACTCCCTGTGACCAACATTGGCTTCTATATAAAAAATGGAGGTTTAATTTCACTAAAATGCACAGAATACATAAGGAACAGGCATTTGCTGATTGTATTTTGAATGATTATATAAATGAAGTGTAGTACAGAGCCTGGAATACATTGAGTTGGGTTTTTTTTTTTTTTTTTTGTTCTAATCAAGTGGAGAACAAATTGACTAATGGCCTCAGCTTGTGCTTTTGTTTTATTTCTGCATCCTACAAAAAGCTCTCTCTTTCCTGTGCTGGTGGGGGAATAACAGCATTGCTGCTAAATGTCCTTGCTTTGCATGTTCTGATTATAGTTTTAAATGTGGAGATGAATTACTAGGAGTTGTCCAAGTTGTTCTGCTATAGATTTAAGAAAATAAAGGATGTTATTCAAAATAATTGTTATTTCTTTCCCTGCAGAAGCTAACAATAAAACAGTGACAATAAAACAATAAAACTGTTTATTCCCTGTTCAATACATAAAAGTCACAGGGTTGCATAGGCTTTGCATGTTTCACTTAACTTCACTATCCTGATTCTAATTGCTCCAGGGAAATCTTGAACTTAAGATGTGTGAATTATAATCCAATATCTAAAAACAGGCACAAAAAATGTACCTACTGTCTGAAACTGAATTTTTTTATTAGCTCTGATACTGATTGATACTCTTTTCTGGGTGTTAGAGTTGCTTCCAGAGAAAATGCAATTTGAATCAGTATAATATATGAAACATGTCTTCTAATCTATTTATGGTCAATGCATTTTTAATGCTTTCCCCTAGAAATTGTACTAGTGCAGTACTGCAGTAACGTAATTGAGTTCTTGTTGTCTGTGTTTATCAAGGAACTCATTTGTTTGATCTGTTGGGCGCTGTCCAACAGCCACGTCCCCACATCTGTGAGCTTCAACGTGCAGCRTCACGGCATTGCTGTGGTGGAGGTGTTCAGAGAATTGCTGGTGTTAAATGGAGCTCTTGAGATCTGATCCCTGACTAGCTGTGAAATAGCAAGGAAAATTCCACCCAGAAACCATCTCAATTTGTTCTGAGGCAGAGAACACTCTGTGTTCGTGAACCTGTTGAGGAGTATCAAGCTGAAACTATGGCAGAGGACCTTGCTTTCACTACAGTTCTCAGAGAGATGCTGGTTTAACTGCTTACTGATGAGATTTTTGGTCTGATTTCTGAGCTTCAGGTTGTTGTGGTGGCTTATATCAGGCTAATTCATGGTCGAATATCTGGAAGTATAAAGAGAGAGAACTTAAATCCGTGTTCCCCTCTTGCCTGGAGATGGGGCATCTTATGACAGAAGTATATTCATGAGCATGTGAGTCCAGAAGCAGGAATTCTGCCATTACTGGGGTGGAGGAAATAGCAGAGTGCTTCACATAMTAAATACTTGGTGTRTTTTAATGGTTAAGGAATCATTGCATTTTGTTTAGCTGCTGCACAGCTTCTCATGGTTTACCTCWTTCATTTTTTTWAATAATACTTTACAATTCAATTTTAGTAAGTGTATAGGCAGAAAGTCTTAATTGGTGGTTTTTAACATGCAGCTCAAAAAGAAAAATATTTTTCCAGTATTATCATCCGCTTTTTCCAGGCTCTGTGCCATCTTCCAAGCAGAAAACTTCCGTTTCTCACCCAAATTCAGCTCACCCTGCCCATGGTCTGCAGTGCAGTTATCAGCTCTGCTTTTGTTGTTGCTTATGGGCCAAATGTAGTTGTGAGAAGTGGGACCCTGCTCTGTTGCACGGGATGCTAGCACACTGTGTTTGCACTGCATGCAGTCCCTAAATGTGCCTTTTACASCAGGTATCTCTGCTTTGCAGGGCTAGGAGCAACCCTGTGCTGGGTCGGCCAGCTCYGGCACCCTACTGAGAAAGATTTCGACGCCTTCCTGGGGTTTTGCAGAATCTTTTAGTCACTGGGGATAATACTTTACTGTTGGGCTAGGGGATGGATGTCACAGCAGTAAAGCTGCTCTTGAGTCCCTKAGGCTGCTCTGGAGTTGCAAGGGCTTGAAGGGGTGCTGCTGAGGCCGGTAGCTCCAGGACTATGGTTGTTTGCTGGTTATTAGGTGGGAGGAGATGCGCGTGCCCTGATGTGTGTATGGGCCAGCACAGCCTCAGGCCATGTGCTCTGAGCAGTGATGATACTGAGTCACAAAATGAACTTTCCAGTGGGGATTGGAGTGCTACAGATGTCAGTTCTTCACCCCAGAAAACACAAGACCCTCCACGTCACCCAGCCCTCTTGCCAAAGCTGATCAACTCAGACCTAAAGGACTCTCCTGCCCTTTACCCTTAATGTGAACGTATTAATAATACACTTTCTCCCACACAAAACTCTTCTCCAGCTCTTGCAACCAGGATGAATATTTGCCCTTTCTGTTCCTAATTCTTTCACTTCKTATAATGTAATGAGACCTTGTAAAGAGCAATAACTGCAGAGCATTCTGTCTCCTTGCCTTCTGTTAAATTCTTTATGAGAGAATATGTTTGCTTGCAGAGATGCATTTCTTAAAATTTCTTAACGTTTCAGGTGTCATTGGCTGTACTTTTCCAKAATTTTCTATGGTCATAGAAATTATTAGGCCAGCAGTGGAATAGGATACAAGAGATAACCCTGCTCCATGGATAGGGCTTGCTGCTGTGCATTGTGTTCTGAGGTGCTGCCCTGACCACCCCCATGGCTTGAGACAGGTGCCAACACCATCTTTATCTTGAGTCCCCATCTGTTTTTAAATGAAAYGTCAGGCAATCTTACACATTTATAATCTGTGGATAAGAAACTTCAGGCCCTGATAAAGTTAAATGCTTAGAAGTTAAAAATAATGGCTAAATATCTGTATAAAGGAGGGTAGAACATAACAGTTGAAAAAAGTGAAGATTGCTTGATTCCTTTTTTGTGTTTCGTCTGTAAAACAGAATTTAAAAAAAAAAAAAGAGAGAAATGCTGAATAGCTTTTACACGGAATATTGTAATGCACTGTGAGGCTCCAAGAGGTCTGGGGGGCTGCCAGAACTTTTCTTGGATTCTTGCATTTGAGTTTTCATTGGTACATGTCTTGCCCCAGGCAGCGAAATGTTACTTAAGTTCCTTTAAAGGAACGTTTGTCAGTAACAAAACGGGTAGAATGAGGCTGCCCTGGAGCCCTGGTCAGCATGTGTTCCTCTCGCTGATCTTTTGAATGCAATGCTAGTAATGAAATTTTAGCAGCTGGCTGGAAGTAACAGGCTGGCTCCTTCTTACTCACTTCTACTTAGTGCTAGCTCCTTTGTGATGATCATGAGTGAAATGCTGAGGTTGTGGGTCTGAATGGTTTCCTGTGACCTTTTACCATGCCTCATATGTAGAGGGTATTATTGAGTAAGATTCTGTTTGAGCACACCTGATAAGACATATGTTTAAACACTGTTAATTAATTTTGTTAAAATCGTTATTTTGCAAGGTTGCAGAGCTGACAGTCCTCAGGAGGGTGAAGATCTCTGCCTGAGAGGCTGGACGACCCTCTCCCCCTTGTGTTTTAAATCATTGTCATTTGTGATGAAGTGATTGATTAGCCAGTATGACTGTGCTCTGTAGCTAACCCACCTTGCTCCTCTTTGACAGCCTGAGCACCCTAGTTGCAGCAAGCCTCTCTCAGTGCAATTGCCTTGTCTGGTGAGGTTTTACAAGGTGARCTCCAAAAGATGGAAGATGAAAATGGCCAGCTAAGACAAACATAGTTTCCTTAAAACCTGCCCAAAATCTGAGGGAGCTGATTCCAACAARATGTAGTCACTACATTCTCAAAGAACCCTTTTAATCTTGGTTTATTAATGAAATGAARCTTGTTTCAGTGGTTGTGTACAAGCATGTACAAGCATGTGTACAAGCATGGTGTCAAACCACCATGTTTTTCTAGATGTGACTTAGTGGTAGGCTCTCACCAGTATTATATTAATGAAAATTGGTGGTCTTCCCACAGAGAGAGTGTCTGATACCTGACTTGAATTATTATTATTATTATTATTATTATTATTATTATTATTATTATTATTATTATTACTGAGTATTGCAAAGCTCTTTATTAGAAGGCTTCTTAATGCCTCAGACACAGGTGGAATTCTTGTCATGGTCAGTACCGAAATATTTGGCTGTAAAACCCAGAGCCATAGGAAGCTACGAGTTCTTAGCCTCCTGCTCAAGGAGCTGCTTTCCTCTGCAAAGGAGGAGATGTGGGTTGGCGAGATATGATTCAGGAGACTGTGGCCACTCTGGTTCGTTACGATTCTTGATGATGAAGGTGGTGGAACCAAATGATGTGAAACCTGGCTCAGCTGAAACTTGGAGTGGAAGGGGGTGTTTGGTTTTGGAAGGATTTTTGAAATTTGGTCCTACTTTTCTTCCTTAAARTGAAAGCCAAGATTCTTCACTTTACTCAACATCTACATCTGTACATCTCTTCATTTTTCAGGTGCTTGTAGCTGAAGCTTGGATTCACAAAAATGCCAGAGGAGGAGGAAGTGATAATGGGTTTTTAACCCAAGAGCTTAATGGCTACAGCATCTGCTTGGGTGTGGGAAGCCTGGCTTTCATTTCCTTTGCTGCTTGATTTAAAGCTCCATCTCCCTCAGCTCAGGAAGAGCCCCCAAGCACTGTGTCATAGCCCGTAGTCTTTCCTGGCTGTGTTTCTGATGGATGTTGTGCAATTTCTGCAAGCAGACGCTCGTTTGAATGGGAGCTTGCAGCCGAAAGCCCTCGCTGCCCGAGGATGGACCACACTCCGTTGTTCCTCTGTGCCCTTGGTAATAGCCAGGATTTATCTGTGAAAGCTTTGTAGCCCATGGTGCCGAGAACACTGGTGCTGCTGCCTGTTTGGATCAAGCAGAGAATAGATCAGTCAGCTTGCAACTTGGCTCCTCTGCCTCGTGTGAACATTGACAGTTGAGTTTTTGGCAATTGCTTTTCATAGAGGCTTGGAAATGCCATCCTGGTGTTCTGCGGTGTGGTCGCCCTTTCTGGAGGGAAAGCACATGGAAACTTCCTGTCTGGTAGGAGCTTAGGTGCATCTAACTTGCAAATTCGCATAACTCATATTGTGGGGGAAAAGAGTTGTTTTGAGACAGAGTTTATGTAACGTTAAGGGGTGCGTGCAGCTGGGTGTGCCAGGCATGCCTGTGGGATGCGTGGTGCTCCGGAGATGCGTCCGGAGACAAGGAGTTGTGTAAATGGCTGAGAGGTGCTGGAAAGGCTATGGCAGGAGTTGTGTAAAGGGCTGAGATGCTGGAAAGGCTGCGGCAGAGAGGCAGCCCATGGCTTAGGCTTGGGGGCAGAGGGACTGGAACAGCTCCAAGGGCAGCAGCCAAGGGAAGCAGTAGGAATGCTGTGTTCCCCTCCGGATACAAAAAGCATCAAGGAATAAAGCTGCCCCTTAAGGCTGTCCTCCTGAGCCTGTGCATAGGAGTAAAACTTCTCCCCCTACCCTTGATCAGGTGCTGAGTCTCAGTGCAGCTGGATGCTGTGCTGAAATCCTAAGTGAACTTCCAAGCTGAGATTGTCTTATTTTTTATTCTGGAAGCAAAATATTTTTAGTTTACATCCTGATTGATATAYGATATTGTTTTCATTCAGTGTGGCCAATTAACTAGATGAAAGCTGGAATCCTGATAAAGTAGTAAAAGTAATTGCATGTGGGAGGTTGTCGTTGGGTGGGGAGTTTATGGGGTGATTTAGAAAAAAAAAAAAAGATKAAACAATTTCCTGGTAGCAGCATGTATAGATAGAATGTAAATGGAGAACATTAAGTTATGGTAGCAGCGTGTATAGACAGCATGTAAATGGAGAACATTAAGTTATGGTGGAAATCATTTGGAGTAATTACAGAAATTGTTTGAATCTGGTGGTAATAAGCTTATTTGAGTGGCATGAATTCTTAATGCAGCCATAAACAGACCCTGGGCATCGTGGAACAAAGAATGTGGTTGAATCTGAAAGAGATTCCTGTTGTGGGGGACCTGTGGCAAAAGCTGAGCAGTCTAGCTGGTGCTTAGCCAGGAAATCTCATGTGTTATTTGGGTTGGATTCTGCATATTTTAATGTGACTTCTCAGAGTACTGCTGATGAAAACAAATGTTTTACAGATAATGTGAGAAACTGGAATCTGTGATCAATGCATCAACCCCTTTAGAAGTTGCAAAACTTGCAAGAAAAAAAAACTGAGGCTTGTCATGTCCCTGGAAAGGTTTCTGCCCTGAATAGCAAATTTAGAAAAGACAAATAAACTTAAAATGAACCATTGAGTATCAAAAGTTTGAGAAGTGATATTTGTTAATAATAGAACTATTCTTTATAGAAGAGCTTGAGAAATGAGCATTTTGGAGTTGTTCTGGACGCCGTGAGGAGGAAAGGCTAATTGGGGAATGTCGTGTTGACTCCAGGGAAGCCAAATTTTCACGTTTCAGGCCTCCCATGGGTTCAGGGTTGGAYGTTGCTTTTGGATAGGCAAGCAGGAAATGTGACTCCCTTGTTTTTCTCCAAATATGTAAAATTGACCTTGTGAATTTGAGTAGTAAAGAAAAAGTGCAGCTTTTTGTGAGCCTGAGATAAGCAAAGTATGCTTTGGCTGCCTTTTTCTGTGCGTGTATTTCCTTTCTCTCCGTTTCTTTCTCTCCGTTTTTTTCTGTCYGTTTCTTTCTCTCTTTGAGCATAGAGTACTTTCTTGGGAAAAACACAAGAGGACATAAGCAAAATATTTTCCACTGCAGMACTAAATTTTGGCCACAAACGTGAGTAGCTAGAGGGGAGAATGGAAGTTCTTGGTAAGATCACTTGACAAACTTAATTCAATTACTGTGGGTGACCTCAGTCTGCACCAATGATGAATAGCTGCTCTTCAGTCCCATATAGATATTTTTTCACATTTTACTCTTGTTTTTTCTTCCTCTAGATTCTTCAGTTTGAGGAAATTTTGGCCAACCCTTCATACCGAGAGCACTTCCGAATCTACATGGATAGGATGGACAAGAGAACTTTGATCAGTCTTTGGGAATCTGTGGAGTATCTGAAGAATGCCAACAAGGTGGAATAAACTGCACGTCCATGTGCTTRTTCATTAAATGGACTCTCTGCTTGCTCTAATTTTGGTATTAGGAAACGTGTCTGTATTTATGGTTTCAAAATACTAATAGCGTAGAGAGGATATTAAGCACTTAAGTATTTTCAGGTTTTTACATCATTGCTTGGGGTTAATATGGCAATTTAAAAAAAAAGTGGTCTTTTTAACAGCATAATAGAGCGAGGATAGATTATTGGTTTATAGCAACATAACCTGTAAAAAGGATATTTAATAGGCAAAATTAGTGAAACTTTTTTTCCCCTCTGTTGAAGAAAAAAAAATGCAGTAATATTTTGGCCTTGTTTGGATCAGTTTATGTGAAACTTGCAAGTACCTTACCATTTGGTAGTCCGTTCATAACCTTCTCCTCTTGCTAATCACAAGTAACCATTCAATCCAAACCCATGAAAATTAGAAATATTTGCCTAGGTCTGCTTTCAAAGTCCCCTCAAAAGACAGATTTTGCTTTWAAAGGCCCCTTCACCTCGCACTCTGTTGCGATATAAGCCACTAAATGTTAGCAGTAGTGCTGCCCTGCTGCTAGAGGGCAGAAACAGCACGTTGTAATGTGTGCTAAATGGGAATGACAGCCCTGAAAAGGTAGGGAACATCATTTAGAATTGCAGCAAACATCCTCAGAGCTAGTATGTTAAGGGCMTGTTTGCTGCTTGTGAGTACTGGGATGACTTTTTCTGCGAAACTATTTTAAAATTACAGGATTCACATTAGCATGAAATATGAGTCACTAGCAGTTATTTTTTTCTTAAATCACTGTCATTTTATTACTCTCCTATTTAAAAAGATCCTTTTCCAATTGGGAAACACAAATAACATCCTGTAACCTGAATGGCAAATCATGAGTAGTGAACCGTTGATGTGATCCATAAGAATGACTAAAAACCAACTCAGGCTAAAAAAAAATGCTCATAAAAGGCTTTTGACAGGCACCATGAAGAGAGATGTATAAATCAGGTTTCATTTGCCAACTCCATGCTTGGATAAAGGTGCTATGAGGCATTTTATGGCCTCTCAGCCATAAAGTGATTTCTCACCTCGTTTTTAATGCAGTATATATGGGGCATTTGTGCAGGGCTTGCTGGTCCCTCAGACTGTGCTTAGATTTCCCCGTGGAACTTAACGGTTGTGGGTCACTACAGGGGCAGCTTTCCTTCAAATAAGCAGTATCATGCAGCTGCGTGGCCGTGACTTTGTCACATCAGGCAGGCAGGCGAGTTGAGCCTGACCGAGAGAGTGGCTGAAACCACCAGTTTTGCTCAAGAAGTTAGCACGTAGTTTAGAAACATCGTGGGCTGTGCTGTGTTACTTGCTCTTTATTTGCTCTTTATTAATGCAACGTTTGGCCTTGGGCACTCTTCTGTGCTCAGTGGGAATAAGGGACCTCAGGTGCTGGTAGATGTCTCTTCTCATTGTGCTTTTGGCCTCAGAAATTAATTGGAGTCTCAACATAAAGTCAAGAGTTGGCCCCATCCAGGTCTCCAGCAGAAGACAGAGACACGGACACAGCTGAACTCTGAAATATGAACTTAAAACTCAGTGCCCAGAGTGCTGCCCTAGCACTCATTGGTTTTCCGTGGCATTTGGAGCTTATTTTTAAAAGCAATGTGCTGGAAGCTGTGATGACTTTAGAACACAGCTGTGCCACCACTTAGCAAATGGCAAGGTTTRCCTTGTGAAATCAGCTGCTTTGCATAGGTGCACAGGTAGAGTGCTTGATGCAAGGMATCCACACATGTGTCCCTCTGTGTCTGGTCATTACATTAGCTTCATCAGCCTTCTTTATACACCTGCCTTCTGACCCATCCCCATGGTTTTTAAAGTATCTTTATTCKTCTTTTTCCCTGCACTCTCCCTCCTTGCTTCCTAGGCTGAAATACCTCAACTCGTGAGTGAAATTTATCAGAATTTCTTTGTGGAAAGCCGAGAAATACCTGTGGAAAAATCCCTTTATAAAGAAATCCAGCAAAGTCTCGTGGGCAATAAAGGCATTGAAGTATTCTACAGAATTCAGGCAGATGTTTACGAAACTCTAAAGGACAGATACTACCCCTCGTTCATTGTCAGTGATTTGTATGAGAGACTCATCAAGCAGGAAGAAGAAAGAAGTTCTGCTCGACTAACATCTGAGGACAAAGATGAAGCGGTGAGTCACAYGTGTAATTTCCTTCAATGTTATTTAAAGTGACTTGAAAATATCGAAATAAAGTATGCAGAAGCACTTTTGGTGTTGAGCTTCTCTCTCCTCTTGCTCCCTTTTCTGCCCTCTCTCTTTCGCTTTCTCCTATATATGTTGGTTGATATATCATCACTTCTGCAGTTTCATCACAGTTCTCAATAAGGAGCTTTCTCAGTTTGTCTGGGGAACTCTGATGCTGTGTCTTTCTGTAGATTGTGTTTGCTAATGAAGAGAGGTGTTTTTCCAGTTCTGCTAGCCTCAAAGCCAGACGATAAAACTACCCTGTGTCATCTCATAGTAGCTGTCCCTGTGTCCTTTGCGTTTTCCAGGTTCTGAAGAGTTTTAAAAAATGTACAAAAGAAGAGAAAAGGTAACTTTTCTTTCTTAGCTTGTGTCTGAAATGAAAAAAAAAAAAGAAAATCTTAGTGCTTTGTATTAATTTATTGAATAAATTCAGTTTATTCAATAGGCTGTTAATTTATTGAATAAAACCGATTTATTYAATAAATTAATAGGCTGCACTGGCAGACAGAGCCGATTAAACTAGGGCCAGCAAAGCCTTCAGGCCGCCGGGGCGGTAGGTGAGCGGCCGCCTCTCGGGTGGCGCTCGGGCYGTTCACGTGGGCTCCCTGCGTGCACCCGTCGTGCCAGAGGAGCTGGCATTCCGTTTATCCAGGAAAGCTTTGGCAGGAGCATSCCCCAGACTGGTGAGCACCTCTTGGTGGGGCTGCTGGCCCCGATCAGTGTTTCCATCTTCATTTCACGCGCAGACTTCCTCAAGCCGCAGCGAAGCGTTCGTGGAAAGCTCCCAAACCAGCTCACGTTGGAGGTGGTAGCAGAGCTACCCTTTCCTTCCTGATGTTCTTTTCCCTTTTCCTTTCCCTTCCCTTTCCCCAGAGCTTTCCCTTCCTGATGTTTGTAGTCACCAGGGCTTGCAGGAAAYACTCTTTTTGCCCAGAACTAAGTACTTAAACACTGGGCTTTTGAATCATGTSTTCTGTACAGAGACTGACAGAGATAGCCCTGTCTCTAAGAAGACTGACCCAGCGCTTTAGGACTAGCTGTTTTTGTCAAATCACATCTATTTCAGTATTTCCTACAGCTGCTGAAAACAAGCCAGAGTTTTTACAGCTGCATCGTCATTCCTGCTTTTAAATCCTTGGGTAAATATGTACCAGATTTGAAAGCAGCTTCTGCTGTGAAACTGTAGAAGTGATATATTGCCAAACATGCTTATATGGGGACGGTTCTTTACATTTCTTTTAACCCATAAATTAATCATCAAGTTAAATACACCACTGGAGCATACATAATAATCTCTCTGATAGGGTAATCCTTATGGCTCTGTGGTCACCTTGAAGGGCTCTGAGCTGAAAGCTCCTTTGAGAAGTCGTCTGTAAACGGTCTCGAACAAAAATGAAAATATAGAAGAAAACAGTGTCTGCTTTCAGCACTTTGGAGGAAATGAGCCTGGTGTTTGCTTTGGTGCTACATGTATCCGATCGCTGAAGTAGGTCCAAAGTCTGTGTCACAGAGCACTAATGGAAGTTATTATTAGGATTGTGCTCCTTCTACCAGACCACAGTGCATTTCAACCTCAACTTTGAGTGTTCTGGTAGTTTATTTTCTCATTTAAATAAATGATAATTTATTATGCCAGGATTTTACCCTTTGAGGATATAGCCTGTGGTTCAGCAGCATTTTGTGCTAAAAGTGTCTGAAATGGTAGCATGGTGCAGGAATTGTCGCCCACTCCAGGAGCAACAAATGCCCCTGCATTGTGGTTACATTTTTATTTTATGGTTGTGTTCAAGGGGATCTGAACAGCATCTGGAGCTGTTGATATTTCAAATCTGTATTGCTGTTCTGTCAAGAGAGSCAGGGTGTGTGAGCTCAGCCCTGTGCACGTGCTTGGGGGAGGCCTCTCACTTAGCGGGTTTGCAGCCCGTGCTGCTTAGGCAGGAGGAAGCACAGGGTGTCAAACTGATGTTATTTACTTGGCCACACAACAGGCAAATGCGGAGCTGGGAAAGGGCATTTCTTAGTCCAGGATCCTGCTTTCTCCATTACATTCACCACCTCCTTTGGGAGGATCAGGCTGAGGTGGTGGTTATTGGTACTGTGTCCCTTATCAGACTTTTTTTTTTTTGCTAAAATGTCAAATATTGCAGCATTTACAGTGGTGTTGCCTACAATCTCCTTTAGAACTTGTAGAATTTGAGACAGATTTCCTTCTGCTGGCGTTTTGATCCTCTACGGAGATGCACGTTATCTGGCAGAAATGTCATTAAATAACACAAAATGCTGCCCAACATTCATGAGCTTAGACTTGTAGAGTTTACCATGGATGAACTGAGATAAACTCAACCACGAGSCCCAGAGATCGCTTTGAACGTGGCACCACTGGAGACTGTAACTCTGTGATCTGCATCTGCTGGGTCTCCAGGTCTCTGCTCCCATTGGGGGAGGTTCAGTAAGAAAGGGCAGGTTAAGGCAAATGCCCAAAGAACCTACAGAAAAGGTCACCTAAAAAGGCAAAACTCTGTATTTCTTCTCATGCCTGTAGTACAGAAGATGCAATTTGGTTGAATGGGGAGCAGAAAGTGATTGATGAATTCAGGGTAACACGTGTGGTTTTAACACATTTTTTRTTAACACTTCTAAAAAGAGCAGTAAAATCTGTTTATGAAGAGGAAGGGTTTGGTTTAGATTGATCTGAAGGCTGATGCATCTGTTTTGTGAGGACTTGTGGCAGGCAGGACTGTTTGTTAAAACTGCCGTTCTGTTTTTTCCTCTTCTCCTGTCGTCTCCCAGCTCAGAGCTGCAGGATTTGCTTTGTGTCTGGTTCTGAGTATTGATCACAACTGCTTAGCTACAGTGTACTAATAAAATAAACTTGGATTATTGCTTTCATTTTTTATCAAAGTCTTAACTTGAAGATTAGTTTGCAGAACTGGCAAGAGTACCGTAACTGAGAAAGGAGTTATC
Organism: Nothoprocta perdicaria; assembly: GCF_003342845.1. NCBI lineage: Eukaryota > Metazoa > Chordata > Aves > Tinamiformes > Tinamidae > Nothoprocta > Nothoprocta perdicaria. The sequence goes on along the minus strand of NW_020454427.1, from coordinate 6,919,881 downwards.
AGCTTTTTAAAGTCAGTGTTGGACCTGATGGTTGGGAAATCCATTAGAATCTGTTATAATAATGAGCCTTTATGTTCTCGCACATAAAATACGTATAGAGCAAACAAACAAAAAATAGGTGTTTTTTGCATTAATCAWAGAGTCATGATACAGTGATTCTCCCATCCTCTCTCCCCAGAGCCAGGGTTGTGAGGACACTCCCGAGGAGTGCGGCACCAGGATTAACGAGCAGGCCAGTTACGCCGTGAATAAACTTCGCCAGCTGAATGACAAGCTGGAGTATAAGAAGCAGGCACTCAATTCCATATGTAATTCACCAAAACCCGACAAAAAGGTAGGACTTTTGTCTTCGGTCTGCACTTACTTATTTTTACTGTGTTTGTGTCATGTCCAGTCATTTCASGCCCTTTCTAGACAGGTCAACCTGTGCATCAATCAGGCATGTATTTAAAGAGAAATCAGATTCCTGGGCTGTTCTTTCCTTTCTGAAATGCCTTTTCTGCAAAACTCCTACAAAACACATAGTTAAATCCATAACTGGCTCCTAGCACCGTATAAGCCCTGCCAGTCGTGTGAGGGAAACTTGTTTCCAAACCACGTTGTGCAGTGTGTGATTATTGAAATTAAATGTGACTAGGTTCAATTAAAATGCTTCCATCTCTCCTAGAAATTATGCAGAAGATGGAGGGATTTTCTATTAACTTGTTGAGATCTTCATTATTTCCAGTGAATCTGTGGCAGCAGTGAACATAACGTTTAATTTAGAAAAAATAGAGCTAGCCTTGARCTTAAAAATTGGCACTACAGACAAAAAGTTGCAAGTACTGAGCAGCAGTGTGCGTGCCTGTGTAGCTGAGAGTTGGTCTCTGCTGTTTGTTTCTGCAGCTTTACAGCTTTATTTTTTTTCTCTGATAGTAGTATCTTTGATGCTTACTGAACACTTATTCATGCTTGTTAGCATGAATGTTAGCAGTTATATTCCCATGGATGCAGCACTTCCACATTCCCTTGAGTTCTGCAGAAAGAGCAAGTTTTTATACTGTGTTTATATCTCTACATTCCCTACCTAATTCTTTTTGGGGAAAAAGTCATGTCCCTTCTAGAGTAGTGTCATGCCCAACATTTTTTTGCTTCAATATTTTTTTTTCTTCAAAATGACTACATCTTGGAAGCTGAACAGTAAAATGCAACCGCCAGTGCTATGAAGTGTTGGTATTTGTTTTATAAACATAACAACTAGTCACTTTTGATGAAACTTTGAGAGTTATTTTGTGTTTATTCATTTTGCCCTGTTCTTGTAGGCCAGTTATAGCAATCAGAGCAAGCTGACTGCAAAGCAATCCATATRTTAAGCAGTAATTAAAAAAAAATCAATTCTAAGGTTAGACATGTGCTAGACCTTAGGAAGGTTAAGTATGTGTGTCTAATACTTAATCTTATCTGAAATACCTTTTTGCCATGAAGAAAAATAGTAGCATGTCTTTCTAATTTGTTTTTTATGTTAGCAYTGCAGGTTGACAATTTTATTATATACTCTAGAGGTCTATGAAAGATAGTGTAAATTCTCATTCCAGTAGAGTTCTCTTTTTCCAGTTCTCTTTTTCTCACTCTTCTTTTGTACCTTCTCCTATTTCTGCATATTTTCCCCAAAGACACCGGTAAACACKTTGCAAGATTTTTCTAAGCAATTGTAACTGATAAATTTTCCTCTKCAGATTGTTTCCAAGTTGAAGGATGAAATTACTTTGATGGAGAGAGAGCACAGCGACCTCCAGTTGCACATTGCCAGAACGGACTGGTGGTGTGAGAACCTGGGCATGTGGAAAGCCTGCATAGTGTCGGGAGAGGTAGGGATTTTCCCAGGGCTTTTGTCTTTTACGGAAGCTCACACTTCCAGTATGAAAACTGAAAATCCATATGTACTTATGATATACCTCTGTGGATGCTCTGCCTACTTCTGTGTTTACCTGAGGAAAAAAAACAACCTCTTGCAAATCCTTCTTCTTACACCAGTCTCTGCTGTAACACATAGACAAAAGTTCTTGTTCTCAGACTCCCTATTACAGAGTTGCAAAAAATACCAATATATGCCTGAACACATTTTGGCATTAGATGTAATAATGTGCTCTCTGAGCGAGGTGCTTTTCCTCAGCGAGCACACTCAGCAGTGCCTTGATGCATCCCTGTGCTGTGGAACTTGGGCACAGTTGTCTCTGCTCTGCCTGGAAGGTGCTGTGTTTGTGCCTGCTGCCCTTTGTATTATGACATTCAGTGTCACTATAGTTCAAGGCATTGGAATATCCAGACCTCGAGGAGGGTGCTTTAAATTTGTGAATAAGTCTCCAGATAAGTTGAATTTGTTCTCTTTTGTTTTCTTCTTTTTTTTTTTTTGTTTTTGATTTTTTGTTGTTGGTGGTGGTGGTGGTTTTGGTATTGGTTTATGCACAGGGAGACAGTTGTAAAATGAATTTGCTGTGGAAACTCAAGCTGTGCATTTGCTTGTTAACCAAAAAATAAAATCATGCTATTTGTTGAGAGRATTATAAGAATTCCTCATAAAGGCAACATGATGTAGTACCCCTAAAAACTGACAACTGAGAGGTTTATATGTAAAGACTGAAGTCTTCCATGCCAGACTTGAGTTCTTAAATTTGAAAAGGATTTGCAAGTTCTCATGTTTGGATTATTCTTCTATACATAGCATTATTTCCTTTTTTTTATACTCTAAATGTTATGAATGCCCATCTGCATGCTAAAGGTACRTGTCAGTGATAATAAATATCCATTCCAAGTTATAATGTAAAAAAAGGTTAGAAAAGCCGAGTGGAGACAACTGCCCACAGGAGCCGGCGGATGCTCRTGCTGAGCAGCCGCTGCCGGCTCGCGCTGGACCTCGTCTTGAGGACAAGGCCAGCAGTGTCTAATGGATTGTCTTCCTGTGCCGCTAAGTTGCGGATAGGTGTCCAAACTCGGGTTAAAGAGGGTAGTGGCTTTCCCAGAAATTCCCAGCCCTTCCGTGCCAGGTGCCTTGACCTACATTTTGGAGGCTTCTGTTGAGCGCCTCCTTTGCAGCAGTCTTGGCAGCGAGGGGAGCAGGGCACTTCCCCAAATAGCTGGCCCTGAAACCAGGCATATTTTCAGAAGCTCCGGCTGCTGCTTTGTATTCCAGAAGCCACCGCAGCTCCAGGAGGAAGTGTTTTGCAAGGAATAGTCTCCTTGTGCAGCTGGGCAACCGGGGAATGTGAAGACATTTTAATTGTACGTCTTCTACCATGATGCTGTAGCAGCTCTTCAAATTACCTGTCACTAGCTTGAAGTGCTCTCAGACTTTTATAAACTTCTCATAAGATGTGTCATCATTATGAATTTTAAACTTTCTTCTTTCCTTAATTAAATGTGGCAAATCTCCTTTAAAATTGTCTGAAAAGCTTAAAAATCATTTTCCTTGGAATGATAGAGTGAGAGACACATAGCGCAATTATCTTTGTGTTATTTTTATGTATATTAAGATTGGCATTTGAATTTTGCTTTGGCTCTCAGTTTTAGTCCTCCATAGATGTATTCAATGGCACCTCCACTAAAAGACTGGAAATATGCCTTTTAAAATGGCACCTCTCCTAACAGAGAACTAATGCTTAAAATCTGGACCCTGTTCTGAAAGATTATTTTAATCTTTCTTAAAGATTAAAATTCTTTCATAAAAATTAATAAGAAAATTGAAGTGTTTTATGTGTTTATGAACTCTTTCATAATCTTTTTTAGCAGTCTCCTTAAGATAAAYAAACAAAAACCTGTTGCCATTAAGACACAAATATGAAATTGTTGGTACCTTATGAAATGAGGAAATACAGTGGTCTCCCTGCTGGTTTCTGTTGTCCYAAGAAAATCATCTGATTTCCCCTTGCCGTAATTCTCCCATTTCAAAATGCAGTCAATCGCTGGCCCTTCCCAGGGCTGTTGTGCCTTAATTCATGGGTATCCTTGAAGATTGGGAGTTCCCTGGAAATAGCGGGGTTTGGGTGTGTGCAGAACAGGCTCCAACACCAAGGACAGAGAAGCAGCTCTTGGGCAGCCCCAGCTCCTGCACGAGGGCGGCCCCAGGGAAAACAGAGTAGGAATAAAGGGAGAACAGGCAAGAAAATGCAGAAAAGAGGAGAGCTGAAATACTGACAAGCAATCGGAGAGGTTCRGGATTTGCACCCTGAGACCCTTAAGGGTTTTGCTGAACGTGTAGCCATCAAACTGCAGGAAAATGTATGGGACAGTGACAGAGACTGATCCTGTGCATCAATCTCCTGGCACCCCAAATGTTCTGTGCTTTGTTTTCAAAATAATGCACCTTCTCTGGTTATGGTATAGTATGTTATGGTATGTTATATTTTTTAGGTTTTAGAAGAGAATGGAGAACAAGTGCCCTGCTACTCCGTCATGGTGAGTTTACAAGAAGCTGGTGGAGCTGAAGCTAAGAACTGGACAGTGCCCAGGAAGCTCAGCGAGTTCCAGAGCCTGCACCGCAAGCTCAGTGAGGTATGTGCCGTGCCCAGAGCGCGTCCACAGAACGGRTGGAACGTTAAAACTTAATATTACCAGCTCTTGGATCACTGTTTTGGCTTTTAGCCTTTTAGAGTTGGTTTTCTGACCATGTATTTCTGGCCTCTGCTTAATGGTTATAAGGTCTTGTGAATAGCTTTTTTTTATTATTATTATTTTTTTTCCATTTACTAATAGGTATTTTACTGACCCAGTGCCCAAGTTGTGTACAGGCAGTACTACTGCATGTGCTTGTTTTAAATACTAGATTTTGTCTCTGGCTTCAGAGGATGTGTCAAAAATGACAGCTCCCTCAGGAGGAGAGGGTTTCCTTTCCTTTCAGATCGCAGCARGCTTTCTGTCTGGGAAGGGGAGATAATGATGGTGTTCTGAAGGGAAAGGTTTTAGATATGTCAGCCCATAGTGGGTAGGGGAGGGTGTTTGCCAGGGTGCTCAGGGGCTGTGGGAGGGTGCAGAGGGTACAGAGCACCTCTTTCATTTCCATTTTGCTCTGGAAGCACTGCTGAGCGAGCTGTTCTTTCTCCYGCACAGTGTTTTCCATCATTAAAGAAAGTTCAGTTGCCTTCCCTCAGCAAGCTGCCCTTCAAATCTGTAGATCAGAAATTCATGGAGAAGTCCAAGAACCAGCTTAATAACTTTCTGCAGGTAAGAAAACGAAGACTGTGGAGTGAGTAATAACAAAAGTACTCAATTAAAAGCTAAACTATAGGTTCACCTCTTTTGTGGTGAAAAGATTCAAAGTGTTGAGAGCCTTTGGTGAGGAGCAGGTCAGTGGCACTGAGCTTGTTCCCCACAGAGCAGGTTTGCTGCATGGTCAGGGGCTTGTGTGGCTCTGCACAGYGCTCGGTCTGTGCCCATGTGGGGTGAAGGGAAAGGGACTTGTCCTCTGGTGACTGCAAACTAGGCTAATAGKGCTGAGACTTGTGCCCGTGTAATGGAGAGTGTGGTGTGATTACTGCTTTTAGGGCACACGGAGTCTCCGGGGGACAGCTTCATTATTTAATTTGTTTAAAGTAAAAGATACTCTTAGGAGCAAGTGTGGTTTTGCGTCTGAGGATGAGTTAGTCTTTGGTTAACACCAACAATTTACAAATGCAGAATATGKTTTTTTTTTTAATTGTAGGGCAACCGATATTCAATATGGCTGCTTTTTAAAATGGATTACTTAAATTACACATGCATTGGTGGATTCAGGCATTTAGTGGTTAGTAGCCCCTGGAGAGTAGAAAAGTTACAGCTAAGGGAAAAAGTAGTTGAAGATGCTCATCAGTAGGAAGGCATTGTGTTAGACCTCAGAGAGCTTTTATTCTTTYGCTAGTGGCTATAGTGGCTATAAAGAAGTCAGGAATATTTCTCTCAGGGGTAAAATAATTGCTCCTCTAGTATCTTTAAAAACTAGAGAGTGGCTGAACTGGAGCAGAGCACCTTAATTTTTGATATGAACTCTACTTACTTTTAAACTGTTAATAGGATTTCAAACTTTGACAGGTTGCCACCTCGTCGTGTCAAAAAGCATTCTCTAAAAAGAAATGCATTAAAATATATCTTGGTAATTGTGAATCTAATGTCTCTTTCTTTAGTACTGTCACTGCACTTCACCAAACACGTAAAATATAGGCGGCGAGTTTTGTGCCTTTCTTAGTTTTTCCTTCCTTTCTGTTCCTGACAGTGCTGTTTTCCCCTTGCTCCCTGCTGGCTGTATCCCTGTGGTTATCGAGGTTCTGAGTAAGAATGCTAAAATAAGCAAAAAAAGAGACCTCAAGAACAGGTTCTGCTCCCCGAGCAGCGAGCGCGCTGCAGACCTGCCGCGGGCAGAGACCCGGCCGAGGGACCCGTTCATCCCTCCGCGTCCCGGCCTGATGCSTCTTGTCCTTAGCCTCTAAGGTGTGATTGGGGTGATGTTTGTCATTGTCTTTCTGCCATAGAAATTGCTCTCTGATGACAGACTCTGTCAGAGTGAAGCACTTTATGCCTTCTTGAGCCCTTCCCCAGAGCACCTCAAAGTTGTTGATGTGCAAGGAAAGAAATCCTCCTTTTCGCTCTCCTCGTTTCTGGAACGACTTCCTGGAGACTTGTTTTCTCATCAAGAGGTAAGCGGTAGAGAAGTGTTCCCAGGTTCAATTACTTATCCAAACTAAGCAGGGGGAGCCACTACCCATTTGGACAGGTAAAAATAATKAATTCTTAGGAAGCTTCTCGTGGCAGGGAAGAGCTTTGTCCTTCCTAACGCCCAGCCAGTTTCTGCAGCAAAGCTCATTTTGGACAAACGTCTGCAAGCAGCACAGTGCCCCAGAGGGAATCTGGAAATAAAAGTGGGGCCTCCATAGTTGAACTGCTGGAGCATTTGCTATCAAGGCGTTAAAATACCATCAGTTAAAAGGTGGCAAAGAATAATTTGGTGACTAAAGTAGATGATTGGCTGAGAATATACAAAAATGCCATGGCATTCTGTTTTGTGAGGTTCATGTTGCAGATATGCAAGCTGTAAAGACCCCTCACCATTTTCTTTCTTTGGTTTATATGTTATGTAACTTGAGAAGGTCAGCGGTGAAATAATTTGATTATTRAATGCGTAGGTGCCTGGAGTGCATGGTCATTTTGCAAGATAAATGGGGTCTGGGAAATTTATACAGTTCCAGCCTAATAGGCAAAAAGTCTTGCCTCTCTTAGGAATAAACAARTCCTGTACATATGGTGCAATATATATATAATAAATTTATATATAGGATTAAATTTGTTATATAAATCTGTGATATATATATATATAAATGTACATATATAAATTGCACTGTATTTGTAGCTAAATACTGCATGCCTGTATTTTATTTCAGAATTGGCAGTATTTATTCAGTTCTTCTATTTATTTAATGTTTTCTACCCCTGAAATGACTGTTAGATGGCAGCAGTGTAAAGGATGGAAGTATGAAACTATTTTTATTTTGCTATTTAATTGAAAAGTATTCTTAAGGAGAAAAGCCAGACTGCATATGTAGATTGCATTATGTGAGGGCGTAGGAGGAGATAGTTAAGAAAAATGGGGAGAGGAAAGGAGAATGTAATGAGAGAGAATAAAGAAATGAAGAAGCAGAAATAAAGCAATTGGTGCTGAAAAAGTGAAGGAGCGGAACAAAAAAAGTAAATCCCTAGGAATGTGGAAATAGAGGAATCAAAAATAGTATTAAATTAAAACTTGAGTAAGAAGTTATTTTTTTCCTATATATAGGACCAGGAACTTCTTATTGGGCAGGTGTTGCTATGCCCAGCAGTTGGCAGTGCAGATGAAGATCGTCCTGCTTCACATTCTCCTTCCCTCTCCTCTCTCCTCCCCTTCTGTCCTCTCTGCAGCCTGAAATGTAAGATGAGTGACAGAGTAAAGGTGCAGAGAGCGCAGGGAGCTCTTTGACCCTCTGCATCAGTCTGGCAAAGGCTTGTCCCAGTTTAACAATAGAATGAAACAAAGGGAATAGAACTATGACTAGACCTGGGATCAGCTTTACCTCTGCTCAGGCACCCCTGCTTTTTAGTGTGAGCTGTAACTAGCTCAGACTTACCCAGTGGTAGTGTTTGAGATGGCTTATCAGGGCCCTTAAACTAGGGTTATGTTATTTGTTGTAAGATTATTAATGAAGTTAGTTATATTACATCGCCTACCACTATTTGTGTTCTTTATGTATGTAAAAAATCCTGTTTTATTCTGTATTTGGGACTTCATAGAAGAACGTGTTGTCTTGCTCCCTTTTCTTCCAAGTCTCATCTCGCCTTCTTCAAATACATGTTAGAGCAGCAATATTCCCCCTGGAGCTGCTTTCAGGATTACAGACTGCAGCAATTTCAGGCCTCTCTTATTTATGCAGCTCTTCCGAAAGAACTCTAACCTTAGAATATATTCCTTGCCTCTGAAGACCAAAAAACCAAGTGAGAGGAAAAACAGAATTGATACTGTGGAGAGGAGGGCATTTYAGATTTATGAAGTGTCAGTGGATAGATAGAAAATGCACCATGATGTAAGAATTTGTACTTCCCATTGCATTTTTTAAGTGAGTTAAGTTAACGTGGGTCTCGGGAGGAGACTCAGTTAGGGACCTTCTCTTGTTCTCTGACCCAGGCTCCCTTCTTTTGCCTGGCAGCTCCTGTGCTCTCTGCAGCAGGCACAGGATGCTCTATCCCCCCTGCTTGCAGCAGTCGTTAGTGTTTGGGGCAGGATCATCCAGGTTTCCTCATGAGAGATTCCTTTCCTTGGCTCTTTCCTTTTTTGTTCCTTATCTCGAGCAGCCCCAGTTTCTCCTCTTTTTTTTTTTCTACATTAGGCTATGTTTTATTTAGTCCTTAGGTTTTGCTTTAGATTTTTCCAATTCAGCCATTTTTTTTCTTGGAAATGTGGTGTATAAACTTGATTACACAGTGCTCCTGCTGGGTTTTACTATCCTGTGGATGGTAATTGTWATACATATATCATATGGAGCAGTGCTTCTGCTTAAGCATCATGCCATTGCCTTTGCCTTTTCCACRGCAGCATGGTCCTCAGATCCCTTTCTGCAGAATTAGCATCATCAATTGATTCATTTTCTGCACTTACACAGTGAATTATTGATGCTTTACAACTGTCCTTAGGAGTCTGCACCATGTGTGTTTTTTGAGATTATTGCTTCAACTTGGCTAAACATATAAAAATGTCATCTTGTGACCTGGCAGTTTCTTTGCTCCTCTCAAGCCTACAAATTCAGAAAGGTACCCAATGCAAAATGGTATGGTATCCATTAGGAAAAAAAGAAAATCATGAGTAATGAAAATACTGAAGGTATTGACATGGAGTTTGCTCTAGCCTCTGTTCTTGGAGTAAACTTGTTGATCAGTGTGTTTGCGTGGCGAGATTGGCAATGATTTGTGGCTTCTAAGGGAGCTGGAACCCGCTGGTTCCAGCTGGTCCGTGTCATACGGGTTCTTTCCCCTGCCCTTGGTCACAGCTTCTCCCACCATGGGGAAGTTTTAAGATCCGGCTGCCCATGCGGCTGCGAGGGCAGGGAGCCCCGGAGTGTTCGGGAACACTCGGAACAGGCCGCCGTGAGCGGCCCTGCCGCCTCCAGCAGCTGCTCAGGGCTCCTGCTCTCTTCCCAGGAGGAAACGGAAGAGGACAGCGACCTGTCGGACTACGGAGACGAGGTGGATGGGAAAAGGGACTCTCTCGCGGAGCCCTGCTTCATGCTCATCGGGGAGATCTTCGAGCTGCGAGGAAGTAAGCTGTAAATTCGCGTGCTTGTCACCGGGGTTTGCTAGCCCAGAGACCGCAGGCGTGCGGTAATTCGGAGTTACTGGCTTTTGGTTTTTCAATAAAACATGGAAGTAAAAATGCAGGTGATARGGGACAGAGTTTGCACGCTGTTTTTTGTTTTGCTTTTTTCATCAAATTCTTTTTTTTTTTTTTTTTTCAAGAGGAGGCAAGTAGCAGTGCGTGTTTTCTGAAAATAGGCCGCATATGAAAAAGAGTGAATTATGATAAAAGAGAAAGTAGACTGCTTTACCATAGAACATGTCACTGGCAAATCAATGTGATTCTGGTGTCCATTTTAAATCCGTTACATAGGTGTTTTAGTTCTGTAATTTGTGTTAGGGRAAAGATGCTGGAACATCTGGCAGTACCAGATTTCTTTTTTTTTCTTTTCCTACGTGTATCATGGTTGTGAAGACAGCTATTTTTGTATCTTTTTGAAGGTGCAGTCACACATAGTGTTATATAAAATTATCTACAGAGCAACTCTTCTAAAATGTAGCCAAGAGTGGCAGGTGTATCCCCTAAATAAAGGATTTTCTTCTACTAAGGGTAAACAGGATGAAAAAAAGATTAATCAGATCTCAGATGCACTCAGATTTCTGTTTCCTCTAATTGTCATTACAAGCASACTGGTTTGTTCGATTGGAAATGTTTTCAGAACTTTAATGTTGCTGTCGTGTATATGACATATTAGTAGGAAAAAAAAGGGTTGAATTTTGTGTGTGGTTTGGAGCTTGTTTGTTTYTACTAGTGTGAAGCAGGTAGTTGTGCAGTTTACTAAACTTGAAATATTCTTAATCATAGAATACTCYAGTATAAACTACAGACAAGTAATATGGATTTTTCTTTTGGCTGTGATCGGAGTGTCCCTGAAGTAATTAAATACCTGATCTTCATTTGTCATTTCTGTCCCTTTTCATTGTTCTAGTGTTTAAATGGGTCAGAAAAACATTGATTGCACTAGTCCAAGTCACTTTTGGAAGAACCATCAACAAGTAAGTAGCTGTTTGCCTTAATTCTGAACCTGAATYGCTGTTCTATGGATAAAAGACTGAGAGTAGGATTGTTATCACCAATGCAGACATTCCATTGTATTCAATCATCTGCCCTTGTTCTCCGCCRCCCTATTTACCAATGTTATGTCCATCAGTGCAGGTTCAACTTGATTTATCTTTCTCCTTAATCTGTTCTACAGTCCCCAGACCAACTTTTTCTCCCYACATGGCTTTTCTTTTTGAAAGAGCAAATATATTTAATGGGAGACAGAATTATAAAAAGAGGGGTTTGATTTTTTTTTTTAAATGAAGCAGCTCTGCATATTTGATAATTTGCTGTCTTGTTTTTCTAAACAAGTTGGCTCTGCATGGCTTTTATTAGTGTGCTTTATTTTTCAGTCCCATGAAGATTTTTCTGAGATCTGAAATGATATTTCTGTTTTGGATTACTTGTTTCACGTTAAAATATTTCTCCAAAATGACTGAAATAATWGTTTTTATTTTGTAAAAACACTACACCTGAAACTTGTGTGTGTGACAGAGTAATGAATTTTCATAGAARCGTTTATTTCTGTGTCATTTGAAGATATATCTGCCAAATGAGGCATGGGTGAAGTAAGTGTTCATGCTTGTACATACCCTTCAAGTGAAAAATCTTCTATTTTAATGGTCAAGAAGATTTTTGGATATAAGCCTTCTGCTAGATGCAAAGACCTGTAGTAAATCCCTTGATGCAGTAGTGCAGGTAACTGTTGCAAACACATCATTTCCTGCGATTCTGCCACCAATACAGACACTCTCATGCATCATCTAGTGATGTTTTGTATATGAAATTCTGTGAATCTGAGATTCCGCTACTATATTCACAAAGGAACCCTGAGAATTCAGTGAAATGTGTCATTTTTGCTTTGGGGTAACAGGGGGACTGTTACTGAGGTAGTGCAGAAATCTGACGGCGGAACAGGCTGTTCTTTTGTCCATTCAGTGGCGAAGTTTGCACGTGCCAGCRCTGCTTGTAACAGCTGCTCGGGGAGGTTGCGAAGCGCCAAACTGCAGCAGAAGGGCTGCAAACTCTTGCCGCAGACTCCCGATGAGCGGCTGGTCTCTGACGTGTTTCCAGTGGACAGGACGGTTGGTTTGCACCCTGCAGACAAGTAGCATGAGAGATAGACCGGAGAGAGGCACATGCTGTGTGCATAGAAGGGCTGGTTGCTGGGGAGCGTGGGGCTTCTGTGCTGCATGAGCCTTTACGTTTGCACGGAAGGGTTTCTGCTGTCCTGTGGCGTAGCCGCAGCCTCCTGCTGCTCCTGGCTGGGCTCCTCGGCCCTTCGCGCTGAGGGTTGAGGGCAGGCGGCCACAGCAGGGGCTGCAGCCTCTTGTTACYGCCCTGCTGCGGCTGTGGGGGAATCTAACTGCCCTGTTATCAGAACTCTGATTTCCCCCACACGCTCAATCCTTCATCCCTTGAAATTCTAGTGATTTACCCACTACCTTGAAATGCAGGCTCCTCCACACCTCAGTCAGGTATGCAGAGGCACCCAGAGCTGAATTAGATTTGCCTGAAWTTTCCCCTGCTTCTAGGAGAAGCAGTCTGTGTAAAACCTGCCAGACAAGCTCTGATGTGCTCCCTTTTGACGCTTACCTACAGGCAAATCCGCGACACCGTGCACTGGATGTTCAGTGAACCAATGCTTGTGTACTACATCGGGGTGTTCCGAGATGCTTTTTGGCCAAACGGMAAGTTAGCACCACCCTCAGCAGCCAAAACTGAAGAGCAAAGTCAGGAGACAAAGCAGAGAGCACAGCAAAAACTACTTGAAAACATTCCAGGTGAGAACATTTTCATTTTTCTGCATAATCACAGACTTTTCTAGCAGGGAAGCTCATTAGCCAGATATTGTTCTGCTGCATCTTAGCTGTTTCCTATAGAATTTTAAATTCTGCTCATTTGCATAAATAAGTGTAATGTTGGTCATACCTTTACCCCTCCTGCCTGCAGCTGGTAAAGGTCATGGGCTCATGTACAGGAAGAGCTGGCAGAGTATTTCTGTAAGTATTGCTCACCAAGGAGCCTAAGATGAGACTAAAAGTCTGCTCTCACCTGCTTAACTAGGTTGTTGTTTCCCACGGTTGTTGTGAAAGGAGGAGAAATGTTTAGGACRAAGCTTTTATGCAGTGAAGCTTTGACTGTGCCCAAAGTCAGTGCTGAAGCATTAGATCCCTGTTTCTTCTCCACTGAAATTTAATCCAAGCTGTAAATAATTCACTTAGTCGCTTGTCCACTTAATTGTGACACTGTTTGCTGTGAAGACTGAGAGTAAATTAGAATGCTGAATCTGTACTAACTGCTGTAGGAGGTTTAAGTGACTGGTTTAATAATATATGAGACAATAGTAAAACATATGTCCCATTTTTCTGGATGTTTGTATGCTGCTATGGAATTCAGAATCCTGGAGAATAAACATCTCTCTAAATCTGTCCCAAATTACCCATGTGTTGTAAATACCTTGTTGTACAGAGACTATGCATCTTCTCACCCTCCACCATTAAGTACACAGGTTTTGTTTCTCCTTTGTATGTATTTATTTGCTGGATATTTTGCCCAGGCTGAGTGAATCACTTCAAACCAATGTCCCATTTGTTGCAGATACTCTGCAGAGTCTTGTTGGACAACAAAATGCCCGCCACGGTGTAGTCAAAGTATTCAATGCATTGCAAGAAAGGAAGGCAAACAAGCATCTACTCTACGTAAGTAATTGGAAAGATACCCTTTAATTTTATATTAAAATTAAAGCACTAATTGCTGAGCTCTACTTGCTCAGTAGAAAAACCTGGGTGTGTTTCTGCAAATCTATATCAGCATATTGTTCTAGGTTTGCATATAACTTTTAGTATTAAAAACAAACCAAAAAAAAAAGAGCATGAACTTGATTCATATTGATTAAATGCATAAGGATGTTTAAAATACAATATTGCTTTTGTCTAAAAGAGATCCTCAATATATGCAACAGTGCTGACCTCACAGGGTGCATACTAATTTTAGCAGGGTGCCAGGTAATTTTAGGATGGGGTAAAAAAAAAAAAAAAAAAAAAAAAAGCTGTCCCAAGAAGGATGCACCAAGTGACTGACTCCATGTGCTTCTGTTATCTTGTTTTAAGCATGCCAGAAAGGAAGAACATCTCATTAGGCATCTGTATTCATCTTCATCTTTTCTGCTTTTCAGGTCTTGCTGGAATTGCTGCTAATTGAACTGTGTCCTGAGCTAAGAGCTCATATAGAGCAGCTTAATGCCACTTAGGTTTGACTCTCCACACGTGGACCACTAGAGAAATGTCTATGTGCAATAATAGACATGAAACTTATTTTCCTCTTTTCCATAGAGGGCTGAGGACTATGATTATTTTTAGTTTTTTTTCTCTTACTTTTTTTGTGAAGTAAACAGACTTGAAAAGATCTGATGCTGTAGTAGGGTAGATAAAACAATGCTGTATAGTTGCCAATTTTTATTTAAATGGTTCTATTTGACTACTCTTCTGTTTCAAATATAGACTGAAAAATAAATGTTCATATAAGCTGAAAGAAAATAGCAGAAACTATTTTAAACATTTATGGGAAAAAAAAAAGGTTTTGCTTATAGTGGTAAACTAATGAATGTTGTACAGTTCTAATCTCCTCACTGAGGATCTCAGCATTCCTTTATTCTTGTGTTTTGAAAAAGTCTTGTTGTGCAATACTACATGTAAAGCTATTGTGAAAATTTTATCAATTTTGTTTTTACCAAAGATTTCCCATATGTTGAAGCATTTGTAAGCAATAAATAACAAAACTGGATTTCCGTACTTGATAATGAGGCTGTACTAACTACTAATGAATGTGTTTGACAGCCCTTGTTTCTTAAAGAACACTTTCATTACTCTTAAATCTGCATCCAAACTGTGTGCTGTGAACAGACGTGTTGCAACAGGGGGCCTGCACTAAGYGTCAGTTCAGAGATCAGTTCTCACAAACTGCTTCTCTGAACAATCAAGTAGACATTTAATTAAGCCATTCTGACTGCACCCCTGATATTACTCGGGGCTCTTTTATTCAGATAACCCAATTTGGACCAGTCTTCAAATATTTCCCGTGTTTTATGCAAAGGAAGGGAAAAAAAGGTTCAGTGTTTTTTAAGTTGCATAAAAATACGTAAATATGGTCAGAATGGACATCTAAATCAAATATCATCCAAAATCCGTAGGTGACATTCATTACTTTTTAAATTGCAGCTGAGACTGGATATGGCTCAGGTTGCAGAAATACAATCCACAKGCTGTTTTGAAATGCAGATTATTAGTAGCAGCTAGCCCTTCTCTTGCAGTACAGCCATGACCTTTTCATGTCACAGTAAAGTGCAAAGAAGCTAGCCAAATTCTCCTACACATATGAAGCAAATACAGAGATTGGGGTAAGTATGGCAGTCAGTAAAATTTATTACTTGYTAATTGAAGTATCTTATGATAAAAGATTGAGATGTTGCTCAGACATGTACAATCCTGACCCAAAATCCTTCAATTATTTCTAAAATAAACAGCTAGCATAAGTGCAGTATAAAGGGCTGAGGAGAACAAGCCTAAGGCAGAGGCTGAATTCCCTAATGATTCCATACTGAGTGTTTTTTTCTTTTTATAGTTTTTTCTTTAAGAAAACTTTCTAAAGTTTTCTTATTCTTTAGATCGGATTTTTCAGTATTATAAGTTGGCATGGTTTGAACCTTTAGGCTTTGAATCTGCAATATAAAGATAAAAATAAATAAATAAATGTTAGGACACTAGTAGATGCAGTAGAAAAGCATGTGTGGAAAAAAAATGTATGTACTACTAGCAAAGATGGCATTTAAAGATGGCATTTGCCATAAAGCCAAGCCACGATGGAGAATGGGCTGTACATGAAAACTAGACACGTAGAGTTTCAAGCATTTCAAAGGAAGTATACTTAATATTTAAATATTTTAAAAAGCAGAAAATGAAATAATTATTTGTATTTGGTTTCACTTTATCAAGCCAGTGCTTCATTAAGAAAACACAGGGATTCAGTTGCAGTTAAGTGTCCTTAGTATAACTAAGTTAACTGCAACTGAATCCCTGTGTTATACTATTTTTAAAAGTCCRCCTTTGCTACATCTGAGTTTAAGTGAGACTGTGACCTCTTTGCCTTTTGTAAATAAAATACTGCCAAATTGTTTTAAGTAGTAATTTATAGACGGTTGAAAAGCAAGCAGTAAATGATGATCAGTCTGTAACTGTTCAAGATTAAAGATGGATTAGTGTAGGAAACTTGTTTATACACCAGCCATAACTAAAGGAGACACTAAATTCTCCCAAGATTAGCTTTCAGTTCAAGGTCAGAAGCGACAGCAGGATCCAGAAGGCATGCCTTGAAAACAAAGAACAGGGAGTTCTGGTTTATAGCTAAACTGCAAAATTTTGTTGTCAATGCAACACCAACAAGGTCTTCTAATTTGTAAGCTTTGTTGATGGTATCCAAAATCATCAACTTCTTGAAACGTTATAGACTTAGTATATTCCACTTTGAATTTCTGATTCTSATGTCCCATAGGACTCAGTACGAGTGCTGCTTAAATTGGCACCTTCATTGTAGTGTTAGGCTTTGCTTTTATTTATTTCTTTATTACTGTCACTGTTTGTTGTTAGGGTAGGTGACACCACAGCCAAAGGGGSATCTGCTTGAGGGATTGGCTCAGCTTTGCTCATTGCCATCCATTCCAGGACCCTCTGGGACACCTGGCTTCCATTCCTTGCCTCTCTGAGAACTGAGTGGGCCTAAGAGGGGTTACTTTAACAAAGCAACATTTTCATTTTACCCCTTTGAAATGGGTATAATTGTGCAAGCAATGTTGAAGTTACCTTCCAAGTACAAAATTCCAAAGAAACTGAACATCTCTGTACCTCTTGTCTTATACTTGTTCTGAAGTTACCACTTCAGATAGTTTTCTTGTGTATTTGGTCTGTCTGTTCGCTAGTGTTGGCATCAGCTGACAAGACCACAGTCCAGTCTGCCATCCCTTTTCATGGTAAGGGGTTACTGACATTCCTAGGCAAGTCCTAGATCTCCTGCCAGTGAGGAATTCCTCAAGCTGTTATTTAACTTTGGGTTATTCTAGGGTAGGCAGAAAAAAATGGGGAAAGTGTTGGGGGCACATGGAAACRATGCAGTCCTAAGGTACCTCCTCCATTCCTTAAGGCATAGACTAAGCCTGTTGGCTCCTGTGGTCCTAAAATCCCAGAAAGGGATTTTAGGGAAGGGAATTCCTTTCCTTCCCTGACCTCCTCTTTCTGTCTTTTGTGTTTTAATTTTCTTCTGTGAAAAGTKTTAAAGTGTATGTATGCATCCAGACACTCAGCTGCTCTGCTAGGCCTCTTTCTATCAGAGCTTTCCCCAAGTAAGCCACAGAAGTTGTTGGTTGATACATGACTGTTTACAGAGTTCTCCATTTATTTGTATTTCAGCAAGCTGGACACTGAAGTAGCTTATTTACAGAAACAATTGATCTCTACATACAAACAGAGATCACAGAGCATCTTTGAAGCATGAACCCTGTCTTACTGCTTCTCTTAGCAGAAGTAACACACCTTGGCTGCCTTTAAACATTACTAATAGTGTTGAGTAGAATTGTCCTCTAGAAGCCATTATTATCTTCTTCCTCAAGCAACTTTGGTTTAAACTTTGGTTTAAAGCACTTTGGTGCTTTAGAAAAGTGACCTCATTTTGTCTGTCAGTAGTTCCCTAACTATYGGTGCTAATACAAACATAAGTGAGAGAGTTATGAGCAACTTCAGCATTAAAAAAGGCTGTGGTTGCCAGAATAAAAACACGTACTCTGACCTGAAGTGAGATTTGTTGAGGGAGTGGGAGGAGGAAAGGGTGTGTGTGTGTGTGAGAGAGAGAGAGAGAGAGTGAGAGAGTTATGAGCAACTTCAGCATTAAAAAAGGCTGTGGTTGCCAGAATAAAAACACGTACTCTGACCTGAAGTGAGATTTGTTGAGGGAGTGGGAGGAGGAAAGGGTGTGTGTGTGTGTGTGTGTGTGTGTGAGAGAGAGAGAGAGAGAGAGAGAGAGAGAAATAAAAATAGATAATGATGGCTTCTAGCTTCCTTTTCAGTGCGAGGGAAGGATAAAAACCAAAGCAATTGGGGATAACTGTCATCCATGGAGTGACTTGTTAACATTCAAGATAATTCAGCTCAGCTCTTTGCTGTGATAATTGCTGTGGGACGTTTCTGATTTGGCCACATGCTTTGTTTGCTTACACAAGTGAGCCAACAGTGTCCTTCAAGACTATTTTTAGTCATTTTTGGATGGTCTTTTTTTTCACTGTATTCCTGCACAGATTAACATAATGTACAAGCACTTAATGTAACCATACAACAAAGTCTAAAGACTCCAACCCAAGGCATTACACAGTCTCATAAGCTATCGGTTAGTTTGTAAAGAGTTTCCCTGCTTACCCTAGAATAGTATTTTTTAGCAGCAGCTTCATCTTGGTGTATGCCTAGGCCAAGCTGGAGACATCTAGCAAAGTAGAAAGCAGCCATAGCCGCCCCTTTGGCTATGTACGTGGGAAGACAATCAGTTATCTTTGCTACTACAGCAATGTTAACATTTTCCGGAATCCTGTTACAGAATTTACAGCATTGGTTAGGAAAAAGAAATTCAAATATCAATTTAAGTCAGGTATACAAATAGAGATATTATTAATGTAARTTCCATATCACTTAAAATATATGAATGATAATATACTTTTCCAAGAAAATACAGGTATCCAAAATAAACTGATAAACTATTTGACATCCTGAAGAGGATTCTTCAATACTGGATTTTAAATTATTTGATATCACAATATTTAAGCTTTAATTTAAGCTCAAATCATTAGCTTTTACAGTTATTTTCATTACATTTGTACTAGTTACAAAGTTWCTAGTTATATTTTTCACACTAATACCTTCTATTAAAATTAAAAGGTATGCACATATCCAAATATACGTATGTATGCTGAAGAAAGGCAAAGCTTTCGTTTCATAGGCAGTGGCATAGTCTGGTTAACAGACTGAAGTCTTCAACAGTTGCTGTCCAGGTTTGGTGGGTTGCAACAGAATTGTGCTGCTTATCAACTGCAGAACTGTCACCAGCGTTGCAAGAGCAAGAGCATTAACTTAATTATTTCCATATAAGTTACAGAGAATTATAATAAAAGTAAAGCAAAATTAACTTCACCTTTTGGCTATTGATACAGCTGTTGAGTAGAATTTTCTGTTGTAATAATATTCCACAAGATGGCCTTGAGCATAGACATTTCCACGTTCTGCCGCTTTCTTCAAACACTCCAAGCCTGCATTAATGTTTTGAGGAGCACCTTGTCCATAGAGATACATGACACCCAGCGCTCCTTGGGATTCCAGATTTCCATTGAGACACGCTTCCGAGTGCCAGAAAAAGGCCTAAACAGGAGGTACAAAGTTGTCCTGTATGTATCTCAAGTAGCATTTTGCATTACCTGAGTAGCAGGTAAACTGGGGCTCACAAGGCTCTGATGGTTTAAGCAGGCTTACCTTTTCCACATCTTTTAGAGCTGACAGAGAGTAAAGCAGCCCTAAAGTACTCTGGGCCTTTACACTTGCTTTTGGATTGCCATCATCGGCAGCAATAAGCCACAGTCTAACAGGACAGAGACAAAGGAAGYTTAAGGGGCACAGCAGCTCAAGATCTTAAACTCATCAGGAAAATTACTGGCTGTAATTACCTTTCAGCCTCTTCAGTTGACTGCTTAACACCACATCCTTCATAATAAGCTCTACCAAGATTGTAGGCAGCTGCAAACTTCAAGTGTTTAGCGTCTGGGGAATCAGAGTTGATTATTTTCTTCATGTATTCCACTCCCTTTTCCTAAAATTTAGAATTTTTCAGCATTACATTCATACTGGGAAAAGGACAAAAGAAAGAATCTGGTAAGTTACATAAGACAGGCATTTTTTCACCTCTTAACCCCCTCTGGACAGTATGTGTGTATATCAGAGTGTCAATGCAGTGCTTTAATTTTAATTGCCTCTGCAGTGTTTTAATTTTCCTGAACTCTTATCTTTGACTTTTATTTTTATCTAAACTGTAGCTGCGTCTGACATTTTGTCTAACAGATTACATGTATATTTGTTCATTTGATATGACTAAAATTGAACTTTCATTCTCAAGTAAATCTTCTGAATTTAAAAAAAACAGTAGCTAACTTTACAGCTGAAGTTGTGAAAAAACATGACTCATCCTCCAATTCCATTAACATAATGGACTGCAGCATCAAGAAATACAGGGTTAGACATGGCATGCAGGTCTCAATTCTTTCTTTCCTTCTCAGTGCTGCAGCCCAAACTTCTGTGCTCATCATGCACTTTAAGGTTATGTTTGATTGCATATCAAGAGATTCCTCCCTCAAAGTAGAGCAAAACTGTACCAGGCCAACCCAAAGAGGAAGAGATATGGGAGGAGGTGATTTAAGAACTGATGGAAGGGTATCTGGCATCGAATGATTGAAAAACAACATATATATATATATATATATATAGTACTTAAAAGTATGGTTTATGCTCAATACTTAGTTACAAATACTATACAAAATAAAACAGAGATAAAACTGAGAACACATATTTCAGAGCGGTGAGCTGGTCAAACAGTTCCCACCTGGCGACCCTAGATTATTAAGAAATACTTTTCAATGGCTTGAAGGCTTATAATACTGGTGTCCAAAATCCTGTATTTTATTCCAATATGTTAGAGAGAAAATAAAAAACCACTCTCCCCCTGTGAATAACTGTGAATGATTTACAGGACATTTAAGCTGCAGGATCACATTTAAGCTGTGATCCTGCTTGTTTCAACCCTTCCCTCCTGAAAAGCACCACTGAAGTCATCAGATTGCCAGGTTGATGCTACGATCCATCTTCAGAAACCTAGTAAGAAACCTAGTAAAAGAAAGCTGTTCCTTTGGTTGTTCAAGTGGCACTACACGATTTACCAAGCGAATTGGTTAAACCGACCTTTTTGTGCTTTTTGGGATGGTAATATCAATGACAAGACCAGGGAGGGGAGCTTATRAAGAGAACATCTCTTGGCAAACCTCTACACTGACTTAACAACTGGAGAATTACATCAACAATGCTACGACAGCTACCAACTGTTGTAAAATTAAGAGAAATTGAAGCAAGTATCACCGGCACAGAATTCACAACAATCAATCACATTTTTTTACTGCTCTACTGCTCTTTCCTTTTGCAAGAAAAAGTATAGTTCTTCAGTTGTCCAGTTTAAAAACACTGCTGCCAACCATTGGCAGAAGCAAAATAATCTTTCACATTTATGTTTAGAATCTGAAAAAATGTCTTTAAATCTGTAACATTGTTACATGCAAGTTAGCACGAGCAGTTCTACAGGCAAGGTTTCTGTACTTCTACAAAGGCAGTGTCGTATTCATCTGCAAGTCAACCCTTACTCCTCGGGCCTGTTGTTCAGGCCCTAGCAGTTCACAGGTATTTTACACTTTTAAATATGATCACTGCTTGATTTCTATTTTTATAATTGTATTTGTTTGCATTTCTTATTAAAAAGCAATGTATGAATAGATCCTTTTAACAAATGACATAGGTACCATTGCAATCGAAGTACCATCAAACCCTTAGACTTATTTTAAAAAACAAGTTACTATAAGTATATATTAAACATACTGAATCTATTTTATTATAGCTAATTTTGAGAACATTTTCAGCCTACAGCACTCCCTTTAATGGTGCTTTGTACAAACAGAAGGAACCTCTCTACTTCATGAAACTAATCATAAATCAATAATGACCCATGTGCTTTAAAATACAATTGTTAAGCTTACAAAGAAGCTCTTAGAAATTATAAAGTACTAGAAGAAAAGTAAAACACATATAGCTAGATTACCCACCGGGTCTTCTTTTGTGCCTAGTCCATCATAATGCATCACCCCAAGCTGATACATAGCTTGAAAATCCGTATCCTTGACTCTTTCAAATTGCCTTAGTGCTTCCTCATACCAGCCCTGAAAAAGACACAACAAGCAAGGAGATACCCTGAGCGAGCCCAGCACCTCCTGCAGCTGCATCTCTAGTAGGGATCCTCRGTTAGAACTTCAGACTGAAACATTTCCTTGGGAATGAAGAATATCAGATTGCAAATACAAAAGTGAGAGAAGAGCMAAAGTGTTTGTTCTTACTCTGGGATAGGGTAAGGCAATAACAACAAGAATGTTTAACAGGATTAAAGCACTTAGTGTGCTTAGTGTGTTTCTTTATAAAATCCTTAAAACAAAGTGTTTAGTGCACAGACTCGACCTTGAAGCCAGCAGATGTCCTGATAACCTTTCCCTCCACTGCAATGCTATCACTGTTAGCTAAGGTGTTTGTCTAGCTCACATGCCCCATCTTGTAGGATATACCTTAATTTGGGTGAACTTTAAGGATTGTTTTATGGACAAMGATTAAACTCAAGTGTTTGAAAAGCTTTTGAACCCAGCAGTTGGYCCCTTGTGTCTTTATGGGTATAAATTCAAACACAGGAAGTTCCATCTCCATGTGAGAAAGAACAACTTTCTTGTGAGGGTGACAGAGCCCTGGCACAGGCTGCCCAGGGGGGCTGTGGAGTCTCCTTCTCTGGAGATSTTCCATATCTGCCTGGATGCCACCCTGTGCCACGTGCTATGGGTGTCCCTSGTAGAGCAGGGGGGTTGGACTAGGTGATCTCTAGGGGTCCCTAGTCCATAATTCTGTTTCTTAGGAAGGCACCACCTACAGCAGCAGAGGTACCTGGGCCATGTTCTACAGTCCTCACATTGGTGGCTGGTAAGTGGCAATGAGTCAGCAGCTGCTTCACATGAAATGCCACCCCCCCCCCTTTTTTTTAATCAAAAAAGAGGGAAGGTGCCTGATTAGGAGAACCACTTCTGCTTTCTTTAGTGCATCTTAACTAAGTCAACACCCCAAGATCTGCCTTTGTTATCTTCTTACAGCTTTTTTTTTTTTTTTTTCCAATCAGTGTTTCTTGTTCAAAAATATATTTAGGGGAGAGATCTGATGATTTTCATTTGCATACACACATGCAATCTCTTTGCTTTTTTTTTTCCTCCACTGAATCTATACTGAAAATTGTCAGCTTTACAATATTTAAAAAAAAAACAAACAAAAACACCACCATGACCTCTTCGTAGTACAGCTGTCCCTTTAGGAAATACGCCGCGGGGTCTCCGTCTTCGATTCTCTTCGCCAAGAGCTCCTCCGCTCGGGCGAGCAGAGCGGCATGGCCGCGGCTCTCTGCTTAAAAACAAGCGGATCCTCCTTCACCCTCCGCGGGCCGCGAGCGGCGGCGCCACCGTCGCCGCCCGGCGCCTACCTGGCAGCCGCTCGCTCTGCAGCTCCATGGCGGGCAGCGACCTCCCCGCCGCGCCCCGCGCCCGCCATGGGCCGCTCGCCGCCGCTTGTTGCTGAGGGAACCATTATGCGGCCCCTGCTGGCGGCGGGTGGCGGTTGGCCGGTGACGGTTGGCGGGTAACGGTCGGCGGGCGGCGGTTGCTCCGCGCCGCTCGGAATCACCCCAGAGSCCCGTGCCCGCTTTGTGGGCGTCGTTTGGCTTCAAGGGCGCGTTGTGGAGGGAGGGCGCCCGCCGGCACCTTCTCTTAATTGCGGGTCCTCTCGCAAGTTAAGCGTGAAAACCAAAAATACTCTCGCTGAACGGGATCATATGCCAAGTAACAGAAACTCCGAGCACAGCGCAGTTAAAAGGGCAATAGGCCATGAAATTCCAATATAGCAAGTTGGGCTGTATTACTTCCAGTGGTCAGAAGCTGTTTGTTTTCATGTACTGTGCTTTTTTCCCCCTATTCTTGTTGCAAAACCTATGAGGATAATTGAGAAAGCACTGTCGATAGCTTCTGGCCATTTCCCTGTTTTATATATATAGGATATCAGAAAATGGCAAGGGTGCTTTAAAAATAATCAGCTTTAGCTGCATTCCTCTTTTTTTTTTTTTTTTTTTTTTT
>NW_020454427.1:6885813-6895934 GCF_003342845.1 Nothoprocta perdicaria | reverse complement strand
AGACCACTATTATGACAGCAAGCAGCCTAACTTTTTTCTGTTTCTTTTTTTTTTCCTCCCCAAATGATTATCGCCCTTCCATTTTTGGCATCCCGATCAGTCTCTATAGCAACAGAGGCAGAGGCAGGAGTCAAAACAGAGGCGCAATGCCTGGAGGTTTCTGCGGCTCACCCTGTGGGCTGCATGTGCTGCTTATCAACAGTCCCAACCGGCTCCGGGCACCAAAAGGCTCCTARAACTCAGCCTGATTCATTTCCTTAAAATGATACCGCCCAAGAAAGCTACAGGAAAATAAAGTTTTGAAGGGTATCTTATGTTGTCTGATTTGAGGAGAGATGTGAAGAGCATTGGGTGAAAGCGACGATACCTTCAGGAAAGGCAGTTCAGGCAGCATTGCTGCTTTCGGTGCTCTGGGGCTCCCCGGGTGAGATTCAACAGCATGGCTTGATTTAAGCCATTTCTTGCGCACATATATTAGAACCAGTTTTTCAAGCCATTGCTTGCGCACATTTATTAGAACCAGTTTTTCATTTTTGTTTTCTCAACACTGATGCAAAATACATGGTTGGACATACTAAGTGAACAGGAGATTTTAACAAGGTGCCTTCCTGAGTAGCTGCAGCCAGGGAGCCTTGCCCTTGAGCAGCCCTGAGCTGGGCTCGGTTTGAAACACCTGGAAAATGCCACAGCTGTGGGTTGTTTGTAAGTAAGTGGTGTGGGTAGCTGGTGCCGAGGAGTTTAGCAAGCCCTGCTGGGTGCACAAAAAGCGGCAGGAGGTTCAGGGACTAATTAACAAGAACCAGAGGACCAGGTGGGAAAGGCTGGCTTGTTCACGTGATGTTCAGCTTGAAGCTTCTGAGCTGCTGAGGGAGGAAAGGGCTTTAAAACACAAGGCCATGCAAGACTCTTCAGCCTTCTATAAGCTTTGTCTGGGTATATGCGTATCCAGCAGAGTCCTTACAGGTGCTTAAGCAATAACTTTGAATTCCTGGCATCTGTACAGAGGTATTTCAGCCCCTGCAATGCGTAATTAGGGATTTTGTTTAACTAGTTTGTTTGCCTAGCTGTTCAGGGAAAAGAAGCAGTTTGGTAATTAGAGAGRTGTTTCCTTTTGGTGTGAAAAGAGGTAAGAAACCTGTTGCTCACTGGAACACTTGCATCGAGCTGATACTTTGCATGTTTACCTGGAATTCTGCACCTTTACAAAAAGATAGTGTATATACTGATAGTGCAGCTCTCCAACAATTTGTATTTCCTAAAAAAGAAGCAACAGGTAATTATCATAATGGTTGTGCATGCATTGGAGAATTACATACACCCTAAAGGAACACTATTAAGCCTATTTCTCCTAAATATGTTTATCAAAACCATGCAAAAAAAAAAGAACAAATGACTATTGATTTCCATTTTTCAAAATGATGGTGGTGGTTATGAGTAACTTCCATAACAAGCAAGCAGGCATGTGTCACTGAGAAAAATACTATATCGCTAAGGGAGCGGGATTGAATGCTTTGGGGGCTGCGTTAAAAAGCTCTTCATTTCTCTCCAGGTTTTTGGCTGCGAAGCATGATTATTTGTAATTGAATCCCCTGCCAAATTGGATTTTATAGTGTGGAAAGGACAGGCAGTTACACTTTTAAACATGACCTGAATGAGGATAGTTTCCCTGTGAATTGAAGCTACTTGGCTGGTTTGGAACAGCTCAAGGTTGTGGGTTCTGGTGGTGGGGAAGAGGGTTGCTCCATGTGTGGCCATTAATCCCTTCCATTCCSGCCTTCCCCCAAAACAACTTGGGAAACAATTTCCCCCAGCTGCTAAGGGAATTACACTCATTGTAGATTTTCCTTGCTAAATTTCCATTCTAATGCTGTGCTGATCATGCTCGTGTCCGATACTAGGTTCTGCCTGGCTTAGGGTGATAAATTTATTTTAAAATAATTATTCCTTATTGCTGTTAGCACCAGCCCTCAGTATCATTAGATCTCTACCTAACCCTGACAACCCTTCTTGTTGCTGRTTCTTTGTGCTTGTTTTTGGGACTTCTGTTCAGATCTGCCAGCTTATTAAAGAATCATGATCTGTGCATGTTGGTAACACGTTTACCAGTTTAATGCTTTCTAGTAATTGTGTGTTTCAGTTTGTGCAAGAACAGTGGGCAAAGGGCAGCAGGGCTGGCCCACARCTTTCTGGAGGGCACCAAGTTCTTCACAACAATTCAGCACATGCGAACTATGAAACCGAGGGGGCAGCCTGGCTACCCACTAAGGGACAAACAGGGCTTGCTGAGAGGGCAGCCAGCTGCCCAAAAGCAAGAACATGAAGTTACTGGATCCACTAGCAGGAAGAAAAGAGCAGATGTGTAAGATCATAGGCTTACTGCAGGTCAGTGTATTTTAAATCCAGCAGTTTATGATTTTAGTGTTTTAGTGTGATTTAGTTACTTGCCAGTAAGTCCCCTCTTGCATACCTATCTAAGGTCAAGTTAAAACACTCTATTGGGTGGAGAAGGCCACTGAAAAAAGCTCTTCTCACATGGAAAAAAATGAAATCCTACATACTCTCCAGGGACACAAAAAGTGGCTGCCAACAGTTGTATCCTAATGTTCTGATGCCACTTGTGTTTGCTTATATGATGGATGTTATCACCTACCTGACAAAAGAAACAGCTTGTAACCCCAAAAGGAAATTAAGGAGAATGTCAAGTCTGCAGCAACATAACAGGACTAYGAACAAACCAGCCTGATGGATGCTGTTACACTCAGTCTCTTTCTGAGAAGGAAGAAAGCTTCATACTTTATTCTCAAAGAAGACTGATTTTTCTCTCTAGAATAGTTGTATTTACACAGCTAGAAATAAATGAACCYTTAACAACTTAGTCTTATATTTTTTTTCTGTGCAACTATGAAAATTAAGTTGATAGAATTCATACAATGATTYCCCCCYCCCCCCCCCCCCCCAATCTAAAACACTCATCTAGAGTAAAAGCAGTAAACCGTGAGTAAACCATGCCTCTGAATATRTATCACACTGCACAATACGGGTGGCTGGATGGAATCTGAATTATAGAGTTCATCTTTCTAGTGAGAAAATGTCATAGGCTTGGGCTTTTAAACTTCAATTCTTTTAGCATAATAACTTTGTATTTATAGAATTTTTTATCCTATTCAAAAGAAAACTATTTGTTACTTAATCTTTGTACAGAAATACAGTTCACAGTAGCTCCATTATATTTAAAGGTTTCATTTTTTTCCTAAATGTATTAAAGCTACTTGAGTAATATTTCTATTTCAACTGGGTTTTGATTGACTTAAAGCTTTATCCAAATCTTATGTATACAAAATAAATAAGGAGACAGTTATATCSTGATCAGCTAGTATTATGATTCAGCATGAGATTAGAATTTAAATAGTTTTTGGCCGTTGCGGTAGACACAGGTTATAATAGGCATCCTTGTTCCAAAACTCTTGGCCCTTCCATCCACACCAGCCCTGGATAAGAAAGAGAGAGATGCAATTAACAATCTACTATGACTTTTTTTTTTTTTTCATACCTACTGCTATGGGTTCTATTTTACTAATTTTAATCTAAGTCATATTAACTATTTTCAGATATTTATAAAATGCTGTATGACACAATTTTCAGAAAGCTYTGTACATTTTTGGCAACACATTAACAGAAAATGCTTTACAGAATCTCATGTCCTCARAAGTTTTTGCTTTGCAGAATTGCTAAGTTTTTCATGAGGTTACYTTTATCAAATATTTAAGCCACTTTTTTTTTTTCTTACATGTTCTTTGATCAATATGAGCAATAGCTTTTGAATTCATTGCTTTTTATTGAAAATTATTCCATAACTARCAAGCACACAGGCAGGCACCTAGTGGTGAGGCACTGGAATACTGAAATGCCCAAACAATACAGGAATCGAGCGCCTTGGAATGGGAGCTCCAGAGAGTCTGTGTGCTAAATATGGACATGGTCAATCCTGACCACTAGGAAATGCAGATAACAGCATTCCTTAATCTCAGGCCTTTGTTTATAAATAAGCAGAAAGCAAGTGTAATTTCACTAGATAAGGAATTCTGTGTATGTTTCATTCTCTTTAACACCTTGCAGCTGTAAAAGCTGATACTCCTTTTTGTCTCCATTTCCAGCTTGACTATTATGGGGCTATCAAAACACTTCAGCAGTGTTTTCACTTCATCAAAACACTTTTCAACTTTTCAACCAAGTTTCTGACACTAGGTTTATTGTCAGTAATCTGCAGACCAGGTAATCATATCTGAAGAAAATAATATTAAACAACAACTCTTCTTCAGAATTCTCCTTGATTTGCAGAACATCTCAATAACTGTCCTTTAGACTGATCTGACAATGCTGAGTATTGGAATGYTTTTTTTTTTTTTTTTTTTAAATCTAAACAGTAACAGCAGTTTACAAGCTGAATATATTTTTCTCTTCCACTCAAAATACATTTATTGTACATATTACTGAATACAAGGAGAAAGTAAAGAACATTTCTTTGTACTGTAAGCTAATTTTTATAGCTGCAAACTACCAAGAATCAGTTCTTTGTCCTGTACAAGGAACTGAAGAACTAAAGAAAGGCCAACTCCTACATAAGCTCCTTCCACTCCTATTCAGCTATATGCATTTATTTAATGTCAAATCGTGCATGTGTGGGTATATACACACACACACACAAATAGGCATATGCATGAGTCTCACCTTTTCCAAAATAACATGCAGATCTTCTCCTCCAGTGTAATGTGGGTCTAAAATCAAATATTTTATGTGCCCTGTAATCTCATTCCAAGCCACTCCTAATATTGTGTGAGCCAAAACACCTCCACCTGAATAGGATGAAAACAAACTGCTCAGAATTTTCACTGAGATAAAATATGCAAGTACAATGATGCCAATATTTTATATTAACCCATGCTGAAAACAGCTGTGAAACACATGCTGCCATTCTTCAGGAATCAAACACTTACCAATCATAACTGGAGTTCCTTCCGTGTTGAAATGATTAGCAAGTTCTCTTCCTTGCAAAGCTAGTTCAGAACCCTGGCTAAAGGAAAAATATAATGTCAGATTTTTCATCCCCATGAGGCTTTTTTTCCTAATTATCCATCATGGTAATTAACTACAAAGGTGGGTGGCTGCTTAGATAGTGTCTTAGATTATTTTTTTTCAGCAGGTTAAAACAATTGAACAAAAAAGAAAACCTCCTGAGATAATTTGGGAAAAAAAAAAAGTGGAAGTCACAGATTGTGGTTGAGCCCATGAAGGTGATGTGACCAGAGTGGTCACCAAAGCACCTAGAGTGACTCAGATCCTACGATGTGTCTGCTTATCAGAGAGTTTGTGACCCTCGTATCTCCCGTGAAGTGTCTGGAAAACTGCCTATCACATCTGTCAGCAAGTGGAAGTCTGGAGGAGCAGACCTTCGTTGTAAACGTTACAAAAATGCTGTACCAATAAAGCTAACAGGTGCATCCACTTTAACTGCGCAAGCAAAGACAGGGCAATACGTGCATCTAAACTGGCTATCCAACAGCTTCCTCATTGATCGTTAATATCCTGGTGACAGTAACAGGCACCCGAGCTTGGTTTAATTTTCCAGTTTTCCTGTTCAACTGTGGGTCCCAGACACAGCCAGGAGAGTATGGCTCCTTTGAAAGGCAAGGTACAGGCACACACATGCATGCACATATGCCAGGATTTGGAAGTGAAGACAYGTGTATGAGGAAGACAGTCCCCTTAGAAGCTGGGCAAGGAAATAAACACAGGTATTTTATTAATTTGATTTTATATTTCTTCATATAATGGTCAATCTTTTGGAAACCCTATGAAAGCCAGGGTGACTGCTTCATCTGTATCAAATCCTTGGAGAGAAGGATTAAATGTGGATGGAGCACAACACTGGAAATCTGGGAATACTGGCTCCAGCACTGCTCCTGCTGGCGCAGCTCTCGTACTATTTCCACAATGAGTTCACGAGGTGCTAGCTGGAATTGGGCTCGAGACAAAATCCTATCCACAGACAGCTCAGTGCCCAGCTCTAGAACATCTATCAGGCTGCATGACATCTTTACTCTCAGCATGGAAGTGTTTTATAAACCTGAAAAACACTGGGGCTCGCTCATGGCAGCACGTTCAGCAATTGTCCCCATTACAAAAGCCCCTATGTTCTTATGCACGGGGACAAAAGCCTTTGCACTAGTAGGTCTGGCACAGCTGCTATGAATAACAGGTGGATCACCTGCAAATATAAGYGCTAGAACCAAGAGATTAAAATTGGTTGTATAAAACTCTACAAAATACTGAAGAAACAAATTGTTTTCCTATTGCTAAGAACCACTATCACCATGGTCACATCCCCTTTTAGAATATCCACACTGGAATACATAGTCTAAATAATTATAACTCATGAGTAGCATCTCGTTTGACTAGAGTTTTCTTACAGGCTAAATTATTAATATTCTTCTTGATTCCATTATTGCATTTTTCAACACAACACTGAGATTTGTTGGTCTGCTTACAGCTATCTAGATGACAAAAGCACTGCAGTCCAATAATCTAATTTCAGATAAATGCTGAACATTATTCCTCTCCTCCCAGAAATAAGTGTAGGGTCTTTCCTATGTACAAAATTTTCAAATCCCTTGTTTTATCTGTCATGCAAAACCAGAACAGATACTCCTATTTCCAGGATGCTCAACAATTTGCTGAACTCAAGAGCTAGCTCTGTGGATGAATTAACAGTTTACTGCTAATGTGCACTCAATTTATTATGACCTGGAGAGTATCCTGGAGTGTGTGTGTGCCTGTTACAAAAATTGTTTCTGATGCAAGGGAAAYTGGCTGAATTTTGCATGCCATTAAGCAATTCATAGGAACTGCAAACTTCAGCATGAAGTGCAGGCTCAAGTTGTTTCAGCAACACCTAGCTTGTTTAACAGCTCTACTTTCCTCAGCACATCTTAAAGCAAAAAATGGGGGTTTATGGACAAAGAAACCTTAAATGTCACGTCAGAGATTAATGATCCCTTTTATTATCCCTATTATCCCATGTACTATAATGGTATCTAGCATCCTAAGACATTCAGTCTCTTTAACAATTACTGAACTATTAAACTGATATGGATTCTTACCTGACAAACAGTATTTTTGATGTTATTCCAAAAAGCTGGTTCAAAACGAGCTGCACCTCAATAGAGCCAATCCATTGCCGTGACCCAACAAATGCTGCTGGTTTGTCCCCAGCATCAACCAGTGCCTTTGCAACACGAACATAGAGAAAAAACAAAAATCAACAACATACAGTAGGCAATCCCAGGATTTTCATGAACATACAAAATCATCTTAAGCATAAAGAACATGGTTTGAACAGGACTTGTCAAAAGCAAGCAGACAGATACTGAATTTGCACACTGTTTTGGAGGTGTCCCCTGAAGACACAACACAGCACAGGCTGGAAAGCCACCAGAGAAAGTCTGGCTCCATCAATGGACTCAGAGCTGGGATGATGATCCCCTGTTATTTAAGTGCATCATTTACATCACAAGAGTCACTGCAGGGACTTAAGTACTTGGACAGGTATTCAAAGTACCTGGGTAACTATTCAAAGCATCTTAGGCCCCTTCAAAGTAGTACGCTGAATAAGATGCCACCAAAAGAAAATATATGAATGGCAGGGGCTTATTTTAATGCTTCTGTTCTTGGAGGCTTGCACATTACATACAGCTTTGCAGAGAGGGGCTCTCTCTGCTCTCTATACACAGCCCACAACGAGGCCTGAAGGCAAATGAATTCTTCTAGGTGTCTAAAATACTGTAAGATAATTTAGTTGAGGGCTAAAAAACGCTTATGAAATTGCAATTTTCCTTAAACGCTTACATCRCAATTGATCTAAGTCTCCTTATTGCTAAAATGTTAAATAAATTTGATAGAAAGCACTGAATTTAAAAGAACGAAAATAAATGCAGAGTTTTTCTAGGCATTCAATACTAGCTACCCAGCTTCTACAGTTTTAGTTCAAGACTGGTAGCATAACTAAACATTCACAGATGTGCATTTGAATTTGTGGAAGAAAATATGAATTGAAAGAGGATTCAAAAAATGCTCTTCTTGGCAAAGCTGCAAAAAAATGCAGTAAATTAATGCACAGCATCTGTGGACTAATCCAGCTGTAACTGGATTAGACAGGTCAGTTTTAAAACTGTTTTTAGTATGATGGATTGGGCTCTTTGCTCTCTTTCTTGTGGCAAAAAC
This sequence comes from Nothoprocta perdicaria, assembly GCF_003342845.1. Taxonomy (NCBI): domain Eukaryota; kingdom Metazoa; phylum Chordata; class Aves; order Tinamiformes; family Tinamidae; genus Nothoprocta; species Nothoprocta perdicaria. The sequence continues at coordinate 6,887,657 of NW_020454427.1, read as the reverse complement.
GGTGACAATGTGTTCTAATCTGCATTTCTAATGCAGATTAGGAAATATTTAGAAGACTACTTTAATGAATCTCATCCATATAGATAAACAGTTGGAAGTGCATCTCCTACAATAAAACTTGTCAAAAATAACAATTCAGAAGCACTACAATTCACTTCAAGAGATGAAATGAATAGACCAACACAAATTTGAAGTCTAAAAATACATCTATATTTAAAAAACACTGTAACACACAGAAACTTTTCCAAGCAATTATACATAAATGATAAATAATTTGCACAATTTGTATTTGTACCTGTTGAATTTCCTTGTGTGTTGGTATAGGTGCATCCATGTAACCTTGGTGCTTGAACCAAGAACAGATCGTCTGCAGAGAGCGATAGGCACAGCCCCAACCACTGTCATCGATGCGATCTTGCATATAGTGATGGTAACTATATATGCCATGTACTAAATAAACCTGCACAAAGAAAAAGATAATACAGCTGAATCTCATGCACTTGCATCCATGTTCAGAAAAGCARTTTATCTAAGTCACTAGCACGGTGACAGCTTCCAATTGAAGACTATGAATCTTTGGAAAAATGGAAGGTTTATAAATCACAGAYAATCACTCTTCCTTTCCTAGCTCCTAAATGTTGCCACATTCACCATTTTAGTTTATTTGTCCTGGTTCTGAGAAACTTTAAAAATACCTGTTAAAAATGTGAGGTAACCTTTTGAACAGTGTACATTCTTTTGCAACAAAGAAATAAAAATATTAATTACATTATTTATTTTAGCAACAAAACTCAAGTTAAAATAAATAAATAAAAAATCTGACAAATGTTTACACTGSAACTTACCACACCAGAGTCTGTACCAGGGGTATTAAGGTGTACATGTGGATTTCTGAGATATCCATCTTTATATGGTTCATCTGGAAAATGATAAGCATTTGCTCTCTTGAAATATGGTCTGTCACATGGCAGATTGAACAACCCATGTAATTCCTACATGCAAGTTAGAATAAAAATGAAGAACACAATTCAAGTTTTGGATTAAAGGTAACAATGCTTTTGAACTAATAATAGTGTCATTATGACATTAAACATATAGCTTAGTAAATGTAATTAAGCAGTTTTTAATACATTAATATTCAATATGTACATTTATTAGCAGACCTCACCTCTGACAAAGCTCACGAAGGCTTCCCTCCTATCTGAAAGAGCTCACTCTGTTGCCCTGTTACTTTATGCCAATTTCTCTGGTGCTGCATTCAAGTTTTCACAACAAATTGAAAACATCATAAAATACACCATAAGGATAAGCCATACCTACACATCTACGTAGTAGAAAATACACTGAATTAAAATCTTAAATAATAAAGATATACGAATAAACATATACTGAGACAAAAAGACAGAGCTGGTCTCTGAATCTTAGGAKATTTAATTGTTTCTTAAGTCTCTTCAGTGCTATTTACAACAAAGCAACAACATCTCAAGAGATATGCTGTCTTRCTTTCCAGTGTAAGGGCAAAAGAATAAGATCATCTAGGATTGCCTCTGTATCACAGCAAATACATTTCACTCAGATGACCCAACATGAAAACCAATTACGTTAGTTACCGATTACACTTAAGCAGGGAAGATTTATGYGCCACCATTGTCTGGGGCCGAAGGCAAGGAATAGATTACGTGCGATACATCCAAATGAATGCAGAAGAAAATAAAAAATCCCCAAAGCCTCTCTCCATCTAACTGGCTACAAAATTCTTTCCCTGCTCTTGCTATGTGAAACACTGTGACCCTAAGACTATCTGCCTGATTCGCCAGTCACATATCCAAAAGGAATCTTTCTGC
>NW_020454427.1:6882520-6885706 GCF_003342845.1 Nothoprocta perdicaria | reverse complement strand
AAGGTAAAAAAAAAAAAGGAGGGGGGGTGTGGACCAAAAAAATGGTGAAAGTCCCTCATATATGAGGCACGAGAAAAAATCCTAAACTCCTCAGGCAACCAGTTGAATGAAGCACTACAAGTAACCTTGAACACAACAGGGGAAATAGACAATTCACCACATTCACTACCAGAAAAGACCAAAAGGACTACTGTAGATAAAAAAATCTAAAAGAAATCCCATGTAGTTTTTAAAGTCTCTGTTGACCCCTTATAAAGAAAAAAAACTGATATATTTTATAAAATACCCTTCAATAAATCGAGCTTACATATTCAGTATACTGTTTCAGTTACAATAATAATTTTAAAAAAATTGCGTCTGTTAGTACTTATTCGATATCAACTAAATGAAAAGCTTTACCTTTCTGTAACTTTCCAGTTGATCATCTGAGATACCTGTAGGATATGAGATTGTTACAAGGTGATTTTTTCCTGGTAACATGAAATGAAATTGTTCAGGTACCACAATTGATGTTCCCTTTCTGTATTTCATGATACATCTTTCCATGTCAGTTAATTGCCTGTGAATTGCATTCACCAGGAGATTCCGTACACTAGAAAGTACAAGGGAGAGTATTTATGAAATGGCATGGTGATGCTGAATCTTTTCTCTCAAAGCTCTGTTATGTAACACTTATATTCACCAAACTGAAAATATCTCAAGTTCTATTGTAAATACAGTCAAATTCYACCTATGTAATATACTATAGACTAATAAACAGGTTAAGAATGTAACAGCTTTACTTTATTACTTTCAGGAAAAAGCAGACATGAAAGTAAACTGAAAAGTCTCGAGTTCAGAATCATACATACTTTCCCCAAGTTTCTTCTGGAGAAACAGATACAACAACATCAACTGGTAAGGTCATATTAATATAGTGGTGTTCTTTGCTTTCCCGTTCAATGACTGGAGCCAAAGGAGCTAAGGAAGACGTCATCTCTAACATCAGGTCTATGTTGACTATCTGCTGCTGCAAAGAACAAAGACACCAAAACTATACTTCCAACACCACATGCACCAAGAAGACCAAAGGAATGATACATGGGGATTATAATCAATTCAGCAAAGAAATAATTTGATTAAAAAAAAAAAAGCTAACAGTGTTAAAAATCAAAATTTCTACATGTTAATCTGTTGTAGACAGATCTTTGCATTAATGCTGAATCTCAGCGACTCTAAAGGGCTTCATCTAAGTCATGCAAATGTCTACCTATGCAGAGGTTATGGAAAATAGATTTAGCAATTTTCAAATGTTATGTTGCTTGTTTTAACTTATTRGTGTGGTGGGACACGTACCATATCCTGTAACTTTTTATCCTTCTTTTTGCCAAGCTTTCGTCTGCCCTCATCATCATCATATCTAAGCATCAATAGAAAAAGAAATTGCTGTAACATGAAATTAATGTATTACAAGTGTGTGTATATATATATATATTTAATAAACTTACTGTATAAATCGTATTATCTCCTTGCAAGCAGAGTCATCAGTCAGTTCTGATGGAACAGTGGTCACGCCGTTGTTTGGCCACACGTAGACGGAACTGTGGCAAATCCGTAATACGAGAACATCTGAAGACAGCTTGTTTGCAAGATCACTGAAAACATATTTTAATGCTTCTTTTGTTGATGCCTCTAAAACAGAGTAAAGACAYAATTAGCTCAGAAAATTCTCTTGTTTTATGCTAGCTGCTAGACATACATTTAAAAGGAGTGTGTTTTGACTCTGCAAACAAAGTGAGCTTTCTTACGATCAGAAAAATAGCTATGTAAACAAAAATCAAAATTTCATTTTTTTCCTAACATATCTGTTTCAGGCATTCGTACTCACACCTGCCTCAACAAAAGCCTAGTATTTCTAATAATAACTTGTAAAATACAAAGAGCTGACAGAAATRCAGAAGAATAACCTACATACTAGCAAATTCTCAAATTAGTAACTAACCACACTATCAATTTCAGACAAATTTCTATGTGTACACATCTCTGTAGATATTTTTGAACAGATACTTCTCTGCATGCTTGTGTTTTTTTCTTCTAAGTAAATTCTGTTAAGACTTAATTTTACTCACAACTTACTGACTTTGTATCACTATGCAAAAATGAAAACCTAACGTATGTTAAGGTTTTGGAAAAACAGGACCTACACTCAAAGAGCAAACCTAATTTTAACCAACATAACCTGTAAGCAAGCAACACGCTGGCCAGCCTGAGTTTTTATTTATTGCTATTGATTCTTCTCTTTAAGAGCTTCATTTGACTTTGTAGCAGTTGAACCCATTACTTAGAACTAGAAGCAATACTGGATATGACAGAAATTTTTTGCAAGTTACCAGCATTGGTTTTCTTATTGAGATCAACTACCAATACTCAGAACAACAACAAAAAAACATGATATACTTATATAAATCTCATCCAAAAAGAAGACCTAATTGTCTTCAAAGTGGTCTGCCATATTCATACACTGTAGTGTTCTCTATTTTGTAGATTTGGTAGAATATTATGCTGCATTGACTCACTGTGGTTAAAATTCCTTACTCAGTAAACAAAGTCAGAGGTGTGGGCATTCCTTGAGGATGCAACAAAACATTATTATGCTTTAGGCCAATTGATTCAGCACTTCCATTTCACATCATCAGTGGAGATTAAAGTTGAAATTTCAAGTATCAATAATGAACTTACATATGTCTGTGCTAGAAACTCTTATCTAAACACAGAACGAMCAAATAGCTAAGCTACAGGTACCCTCCTCTCACCTAAGGAGTCCTGCCCTCCTCCCTATGAGAGGGAGCTCCATGACCACAAATAGCCTTAAGCAGATTTTCTGAGACGAAATCCACATTATAGCAAAGATGAAGAACTAGAGAAGCCTCTTAATGACATACATTCTTGTTATCACTGACAACTGCAGTAGCTAACCATGCCTAAATTCACTGAAGTAACTAGTTAGCTAGTTTATCATCTCTGTTTATCTAGGACTGGTCCACAACGTTAGGATTGACTCTGACATTGTGTTGGAAGTGATCCCAATACTACARTTTATAGCAGTACAAATATGTAAATAAAATAGCCTAAAACGCAAATTTAAGCCTCGCTCAAATTAAAAACATAGTAGAAGGGAAAGGTTGACAGAGGCAAAAAAAAAAAAAA